>NC_081536.1:747500-955000 GCF_030273125.1 Centropristis striata
AGTGATTCCGTGGCTATTCCACGGATTCCCGTGAGACCAGGTTGGTAAATTGAGGGTGCCTTGGTGCAAGAATGTCTGTATGGACTCCTGTAGTTTCCATACAGATGCTCGAAACTCGAAACAGGAACTTGAACTCTAAATGATGCACGCTTCCATTCTGAGCTTTAACAGAAAGAAGTAAAACCAGGAAGTGAACATTTAACCTTCTGACGTCTGTTTTCCTTCCGTCTCCTCAGCGATGAGGTCACTCACGTGGTGTCGGAGGACAACCAGGCTTCGTCTCTGTGGACGTGGCTGAAGCAGAAGAATCTACCCAACGTGCATGTGTTGGACATCAGCTGGTTCACCGACAGCATGAGGGAGGGGCGACCTGTTGCCATGGAGACCAGACACCTCATTCAGGTCAGTGACAGATATCTAGAATGATATAATAGCACTAGAGGGCACTACGAACCAAACAGGAAGCGTTCCACAACAGAAATGAAATGCACATGCAGGATTTTAGCCAGTGGCGGTTCTAAACAGGGGCCTCTGCTGTGGCCCCTGTGTCAAATTAATAATAAAATGATCAATTTATAACAATTCTTACCTATTTTCTCTTCAAACAATATCTCATTGTGCACAAAAGGAGCCCAAAATGTTTCCATTGTGTAGTTAAATAAAAGCAATAAAAGCTTGTAAAAAGATCATTACTCTCACTTTCAAAAAAAAAAAAAAAAGTAATTGTGCACAAAGATGAGAAATATCATTGTCGTACAAAAATAACTGTCTCATTGTTTCAACCAGTGTATTTGTATCTTCCAAATACACTTCAATGAGATTTTTAAATAAGCTAAAATAAAGATTTTGAATGCTTAAATATAATCTTTGCAGTTTTTAAATGTGTCCCTCTGATAAAACACTGGCCCCACAGTAAAACTGGTCTAGAACCACTGATTTGAGCTAACACAATACAGTTTTTCTCAATTGCTAAAACACATTTTTCGAATCCTGCTGTTCTTTTCTCAGAATTCTAAACACAAAACTCTTTTCTCACACTACATTCACAAAACCTCTGATTCTTTTCATCCTTGTGCAAAACCATCCCATCGCCTCAGAATCATTTTACCTGTTCTCAAAACCAAACATGTTGTCACATCTTGAACTAATTAGTCAAAAGAGAAAAACTGCTGAGCATCATTACACACTACATCGAAAAAATGAAAACAGTGTTGAAGGCATGTAGCTCATGGAGAAATGTTTATTGGTCACATTAAAGTATAGCACATGCATTTTTGAATCTCAAAAGTAAAAAAATAAATAAAATAAAATAAAAAAGATTGCACAACTCAGTGATTTACTCAGCATTTACTCTGCATTGAAACATAGGTACTGTGAAAAAAATCATCCTGAAATTGACAAATGCAAGAAAGTGTACAGCCTAAAATGTACTGTAAAAGGTAAAAACAACAACAACAAAAAAAAGAAGTGTTTAAGCAATTGAGAACAACTGTAATTGAGATGCATATTGTAAAGGTAAGTATTTCCTCCACGTCTGGGTTTGTAGTGAGATTCTTCCTCTCCCAGTAAATCTCCAGTGTCAGCCTACGACAGGGAGCTGGTGAAGAGAGGACACATCTAACTTCCTTCTGCTTCTGCTCATATCACTTCACCTCGCTGACGGAAACAGAAACACCCCCCTAACGCGTGGGAGAGTCTTATAAACCCATCAGCTGGACGTCAGAGCTCAGAGCGGCCCACTAACTGAAACACACACACTCGATTTCCCCCTGAGAGGCTCGGCAGCATATGGATCCAAAATAAAGAAATATGTTTCCTCCAGTTCCTCCCACAGTGGAGAGGAAAAACAGCCGTGAAGTCACGTTTGCCAGGCTCCGTCTATGTTCCTGATAACGGGACCAATGATGACATTCACTGGGCTGTCATGTGAAATATAAAACAAATGGTTAGTTAACAGTTCTACCAGACAAAGAGTTCCCCTGGCCTCCACTTAAAAGAAACAAAACAGGTGAGACTTAATGTGACTATAAAGAGACACAAAGCAACCACAAAGAGACTAAAAATGTCTAAAAAGAGACACAAAAAGACAACAACAAGGTGCCAAATGACCATAAAGAGACACAAAACAACTACTAATTGACTTAAACTGTCTAAAAAAAGACAAAAAATGTTTAATGACAAGGTACAAACAGACCAGTAAGAGGCTCAAAAGACCACAAAGAGACCGAAACCACTACAAAGAGACACAAAGAAACCACAAAGAGACTAAAAATGTCTAAGAAGAGACACAAAAAGACAAGAAGGTACCAAATGATCATAAAGTGACACGGAACTACTACTAAGAGACTAAAATGTCTAAAAAGAGACAAAAATGACAACAACAAGGTGCCAAATGGCCGAAAAAAAGACACAAAACAACCACAAAGACACTGAAAATGTCTAAAAAGAGACACAAAAAGACAAGGTGCCAAATTACCATAAAGAGACACAAAACAACTACAAAGACACAAAAAATGTCTAAAAAGAGACACAAAAAAAGACAACAACATACTAAATGACCATGAAGTGACACAAAACAACTACTAAGAGACTCAAACTGTCTAAAAGAGACACAAAAAGACAACAAGGCGCCAAATTACCATAAAGTGACATAGAACTACAACAAATAGACTCAAACTGTCTCAAAAGAGACAAAAATGACAACAACAAGGTGCTAGATGACCAAAAAAAGACACAAACAACCACAAAGACACTAAAAATGTCTAAAAAGAGACACAAAAAAGACAAAAAAATACCAAATGACCACGAAGTGACACAAAACAACTACTAAGAGACTCAAAATGTCTAAAAGAGACAAAAATGAATACAGCAAGGTGCCAAATGACCAAAAAAAGACACAAAACAACTACTAAGAAACTCAAACTTTCTAAAAAGAGACACAAAAAGACAACAAGGCGCCAAATTACCATAAAGAGACACAGACCAACTACAAAGAGACAAAAAATGTCTAAAAGGAGACAAAAATGACAACAACAAGGGACCAAATGACCACAGATTGACACAAAACCAACGTGAATGTGAGGCTGTGCAGCCTTCACTTTAATGTAAAATTCTCGGCTTTTGATTTAAAGACATCACTTTGGGCCTTGGAAAAAAAAACGTTTTCACTATTCTCTAACTTTTTAAAGACTAAACAAGTCATCTACAACAATAATTATTCATAAAGTAAGTGGCAGGACTTTCTAAAAGAGACAAAAATTACAACAACAAGGTGCCAAATGACCAAAAAAAGACACAAAACAACTAATAAGAGACCCAAACTTTCTAAAAAGAAACACAAAAAGACAACAAGGTGCCAAATTACCATAAAGTGACACAAAACAACTACAAAGAAACTCAAACTGTCTATAAAGAGACAAAAATGACAACAACAAGGGACCAAATGACCACAGATTGATACAAAACCAACGTGAATGTGAGGCTCTGCAGCCTTCACTTTAATGGAAAATTCTCGGCTTTTGCTCAGTTAGTTGGAAACAAATGATTTAAAGACGTCACTTTGGGCTTTGGGAAACTATAACATCTTTCACTATTGGACTTTTTCTGGTTCTAGCGTTGTTTCCACGTGGCGATGTGAGCGCTTCTCCTCGGCTGCATCATTAAGTGACAGGCTAATGATGCCACGCTGACATTTATTGACCCATCTCCCCAGGTAACCACCAGCCCATCTCTTCTTATTCTGTGATGCAATTTCTCTCAGAAGCCAACGAGGTAACGCGCAGTGGCATTTATGTGCGCGGCGCTTCCAGTAGATTGTTTTTATGAGTCATAAATCCATTTAAGGAGCTACCATGTAGAGATAAAATATTCCCCAAACAGGCCACTTCTTGGGCACATTTGCCTGCGGCTCTTCTTGATAGTCTGGAAATGCAATGTGTTTTACTATCATAAATATTCTACACCAAGTCAGGAAGGAATTTTAAGTATTAAACCCATTGAAATGTAATATTTTCCATTACCTCCTGGCTTGCAGAGAGGGCTGTTTAGCCTGTTTAAGTGGAGAGGTGGTGAGATGTAAGAATGTGCTGCTTAAAAGGAAGAAAATGTAAACGATTGTCAGGGATTCAGAGTTCTGCCTTACATTCTCTCTGTTAGGAGACAGGTGGAGGATGTTTAGTGTGTAGGTGTGTTTCCCTTAGAAAAAAGACACAAAACAACCACAAAGAGATTAAAAAGGTCTAAAAAGAGATTCAAAAAGACAGCAAGGTGCTAAATGACCATAAAGAGACACAAACGGTCTAAAAGACACAAAAAATGACAAAAACAAGGTGCCAAATGACTGAAAAAGATACAAAATAACCACAAAAAGACTAAAAATGTCAAAAAAAGACACATAAAGACAACAAGGTGGCAAATGACCATAAAGAGACATAAAACAACTACCAGGAGACACAAACTGTCTAAAAGAGACAAAAAATGACAACAACAAGGGTCCCAATGACTGAAAAAGATACAAAATAACCCAAAAAGACTAAAAATGTAAAAAAAAGACACAAAAAGACAACAAGGTGCCAAATGACCATAAAATGACACAAAAAACTACTAAGAGACACCATCTGCCTAAAAGAGACAAAACAATGAAAACAAGGTGCCAAATGATTGAGAAAAGACACAAAACAACCACAAAGAGATTAAAAAGGTCTAAAAAGTGATACAAAAAGATAACAAGGTGCCAAATGACCATAAAGAGACACAAAACAACTACCAGGAGACACAAACTGTCTAAAAGACACAAAAAATGACAACAACAAGGTGCCAAATTACTGAAAAAAAGACACAAAACAAACACAAAAAGACTAAAAATGTCTAAAAAGAGACACAAAAAGACAACAAGGTGCCAAATGACCATAAAGAGACACAAAACAACCACAAAAAGACTAAAAATGTGTAACAAAGAGACACAAAAAGACAACAAGGTGCAAAAATACCATAAAGTGACACAGAACAACTACTAAGAGACAAAACAATGACAACAATAAGGTGCCAAATGACTGAAAAAGACACAAAACAACCACAAAAAAGACTAAAAACATCTAAAAAGAGACACAAAAAGACAACAAGGTGCCAAATGACCATAATGTGACACAAAACAACAACTAATAGACTCAGTCAGGAAGGAATTTTAAGTATTAAACCCATTAAAATGTAATATTTTCCATTACGTCCTGGCTTGCAGAGAGGGCTGTTTAGCCTGTTTAAGTGGAGAGGTGGTGAGAAAGGAAAATGTAACCGATTGTCAGGGATTCAGAGTTCTGCCTTGCAGTCTCTCTGTTAGGAGGCAGGTGCAGGATGTTTAGTGTGTAGGTGCGTCTCCCTTAGGAGTTTGGACCTCGGTGACCTTTGACCCGCTCAGTGACCTGAGAGGATTCATTAACCACCTGAGTGCACTCCTCTGTGTGCGTGACAAGAAGAAACCAGCCTGGAGGTGTCTGCTGTTTGTAGGAGGGCAACAAGAGGTGGATGAGCTCCTGCAACCAGGCGGCAACCAGGCGGCAACCTCCTGGTCTGAGCAGGAGGAGAACCAGGAAGTGCCTTAAGCTGCATTCTACACAAAATTCCAGCAGGGGGCGCTGCAGCAAGATTTCTATCCATTCATTTCAATGCAAAATGAGAAAACTTCTCACTTGATTTATTACCTCATAATTCTTTTTAGGACAACACTATGGTCTCAATCACTAGTAAAAAATCTTTAAGACAATTTGATGTTAATAGTGTTAATCAGGGGTCTTAAACTCAAATTACCTGGGGGCCGCTGGAGGCAGTATCAAAATGACCAAAAAAGACACAAAATGACAAAAAAAAAGACACAAAATGACAGAAAAAAGACACAAAATTACAAAAAAGGCACAAAATGACCCAAAAAAAAAATTGTTAAAAAAGATACAGAATTGCCAAAAAAGACACAACATTATTATTTTAAAAAGACACAAAATTATTAAAAAAGACACAAAATTACCAAAAAACGACAAAAAATTACCCAAAAAAGTAATTAAAGGGACCTTCCACACACAACACGGTAAAGTGCCATTCATATAAAACTCACATTAAACTTTCATATCAAGGTGGGGGCCACAAAATATCATCACGAGGGCCACAATTGGCCCGCGGGCCGCGAGTTTGTGACCCATGGTGTAAATAATGGTCCCATTTAGAAGAAAATAGAAGATAAAGAATCGTATGATTTGGGGCGGGGCTACCTTTGATTGACAGGTCACCAACAAGGCGAGCCGTCACCAGGAGAGAAGCAGAACAATGCGTATCCACGGCAACGTGTCAATAAAGTTATATATAACGTTATATAGATAGAAAAGAGGACGTTTAGCGGTTTGGTCTCATAACTTTGACCCTTTCACTGTATTTTACCTTAATGACAGTTTATTTGAACGTTTTGTTCATTAAATGTCTTGTTCAGTGTTTGGTTGGACTAACAGACACTCCAAGGAGTCGCTGCTCAGTTTTCTGAGGTCAGTAACAAACATTTTGTTTTTGTTTTTTTGCTAGCCAAAACTAACATCCCAGTTAATGCTCCAGTTAATGCTAACATGAATTAGCAGCAGCTTCTCTCAGTCAGGTTGAGGTGTAGAGAGGCTGTAGTCAGTGATCAGATCCCTCTCCTCCTCCACAGTCCAAATATGGTCATGCTTCCTGTACACTGCAAAAAAGCCAACTTGTATTTTTTGGCCTAAAACAGTGATTTAAGTTGGCAAAACCTGGAAATATAAATTATTGACATGTAGGGCAATAATGTAAGTTAGCACAACAAAGGAAGCCAGTTGTCTGCTCAAAAACAAGTTGGTGAGTTGTTGTTACTTATATCTTTAAGTTGGGGTTCACAACAAGGGACAATAGTTCTGATAACTCTTATTTCTTTGTTGGGACATGTGGGAAACCGGTGAAATTCAGTCATTAGCTAAAGCTAGCGGCTAACTGATGCTAGCGTCTGACTAATGCTAGCGGCTAACTGATGCTAGCGGCTAACTCATGCTAGCGGCTAACTGACGCTAGCTGCGCTGCTTGTTACAGCTACAAGAGTAGCCATTAGCGTATCGATGCTAACTCAAAATTGTGGTCGCAACATTAGCTGACATTTCATAGCATCGTTACAATCGTGTTGAGTTGACAAAAATCTGAATTCAGAGTTGAGCAAACTCAAAAACAAAACTTAAAATATTTAGTTTAATTGTCCAACTTGAAATTTTATCGAAGTTTGTTGCCTTGAAATTTTTAGTTCACCCAACTTTTCTTTTTTTGCAGTGTGTCAGAAACAAGATGGCGACTAGTATAACACTGAACTCGAGGCTTCCAACGGGCCACAAACCAACGGGTGGCTTCGTCTATTATTTATACAGTCTATGGCTAAGAAACAAACATTTAGTTTTAGTTTTTTTGCTAGCCAAAACTAACAGTTAATGCTCCAGCTAATGCTAACATGAATTAGCAGCAGCTTCTCTCAGTCAGGTTGAGGTGTAGAGAGGCTGTAGTCAGTGATCAGATCCCTCTCCTCCTCCACAGTCCAGATATGGTCTGCTTCCTGTATCAGAAACAAGATGGCGACTAGTATAACGCTGAACTCGATGCTTCCAACGGGCCACAAACCAACTGGAGGCTACGTCTATTATTTATATCCCGTCTATAGCTGCTACGCTTTACTTTACCTCTTCAGTCAGCAGATGGTGCACGGAGAAACGAATCTGCTGCGTGTAAATTGCACACATTAGTTTAGTTACATCTAAACTATAGAGAAAAGGTGGAGAGGCCGCTGGAGAGGAGGCCAGGCGGGGATACGCTGCCTCCCAGATCAGTCTGAGAGCGTTAGCGTGCTCAGAGTTATGGTCTGTATAATAACCAGCCCAGATGGGGAGAACCAACCTCTGCATGCTGATGCTCTGACGTTTGTCTCCACGGAGCCACAATCCCATATTGGATTAAACAAACTGCAGCCGAGGTGGAAAAGTGATGGAGAACCCCCTGTTGTATTTAGAAGGAGCACAGTTAGGCAGTTTCTAAGACAGTTTTACTTTTGATTGGCAGAAAAATTGTGCCGTGAAATATATTCAAAGTTATTCTATTTTTTTTTTCCTTATGCCGAGAACAGGAAAGGCTCCTGGCAGAGAATAAATGATGAACATTTTTTGAATCCCTTACTGATTGATTCAGCCGAGCAGTGTGAGAGGTACCAGCTCTTTTCATTATCTTTCTGAGACACCCCTGTTCCTTCCGCCGCCGCCGCCCCAGTCAACACTGTGTGGCGACAATCTCTCCATCTTCCTCTTCCTCCTCTTCCTCCCCTCGCTGTATCACTCTCCCACCCAACCCATGGGTAATTTTATGGACACAATGTTCCCTTTTGTGGTGTCTAATTGTCTGCAAGAATATTAATATTACATTGGTAATCCTTTTGACACATATATTACAAATGGGGCACCATTTCTTCATAGAATGAAAAGGCAATTTACAGGAGGCAAATTGGATGATGGCAAGCAGATTTGTAATGCCACGGGTTAGGTAGCGTAATGGATTTGGATGCCACCAGACTGTGAGATGAGTGTCATTAGCCTGTTGCCCTGGAGACACACAGTCATAAAAATAACTTCTCCAAGGCAAATGGCTACATTTTTATGTAATTCAATTTGAACTCTTGGATGTGTGTTAGTCAGGAAGAGCCCGACACGCATTCACGCATTCAGCCTGTCAACAATATGCAAGAGCTCAAAAATTAAAGGTTGTCTGTGCATGCATGTGTGGGATTATAAGTATCTGGTTATTTCTGTCCACAGGACACCTTGCCCACATGGGCAGAGAGGTCTCAAGTGACACAGAAACACTACAAAGAGACTAAAAATGTCTAAAAAGAGACAAAAATGGCAACAACAAGGTGCCAAATGAACATAAACTGACATAAAAAACAACTACAAAGAGACTCAAACTGGATAAAAAGAGATACAAAAAGACAACAAGGTGCAAAATAACCATACAGAGACACAGAAAAACTACAAAGAGACTAAAAATGCTAAAAAAGAGACAGAAATGACAACAACAAGGTGCCAAATTACCATAAACTGACACAAAACAACTACTAAGAGACTCAAACTGTCTAAAAAGAGATACAAAAAGACAACAGGGTGCCAAATGACCATTAAGTGACACAAAACAACAACAAAGACAATAAAAATGTCTAAAAAGAGACACAAAAAGACAACAAGGTGCAAAATGACCATACAGAGACACAGAACAACCACAAAGAAGACAATACAAATGTATAAAAAGAGACAAAAATGACAACAACAAGGTGCTAGATGACGAAAAAAAGACACAAACAATAACAAAGAGACTCAAACTGTCTAAAAGAGAAAAAAAAAGACAAGGTTGTCTGTGCATGTATGTGTGGGATTATAAGTATCTGGTTATTTCTGTACACAGGACACCTTGCCCACATGGGCAGAGAGGTCTACACCCACTCCTGGGACACAGAAAAACTACAAAAACAAAAATGACAACAACAAGGTGCCAAATGAACATAAACTGACACAAATCAACTACTAAGAGACTCAAACTGGATAAAAAAGGACAAAAAAATGACAACAACAAGGTACAAACAGACCAGTAAGAGTCTCAAAAGACCACAAAGAGACACAAACCAACCTAAAAGACACGAAAAACGTCTAAAAAGAGACACAAAAAGACAACAACATACCAAATGACCATAAAGTGACATAAAACAACTACTAAGAGACTCAAAATGTCTAAAAGAGACAAAAAGTGACAACAACAAGGTGCCAAATGACCAAAAAAAGACGCATTCAGCCTGTCAACAATATGCAAGAGCTCAAAAATTAAAGGTTGTGTGTGCATGCATGTGTGGGATTCTAAGTATTTGGTTATTTCTGGTTATTTCTGTCCACAGGACACCTTGCCCACATGGGCAGAGAGGTCCACTCCCACTCCTGGGACCAGCGTTTCTCAATACGCCTGCCAGAGACGGACCACCACTGAAAACAACAACAAGATATTCACAGTAAGAACGTGTTATCTAACCTCACTTTGGACACAACTGCACTTTTACATGTTCGCCCACCCGAGGCTGTCGCTCTGCCTTCCCAGTGTAAAATGCCTCCTAATCTGTTCTGCTCTAATTGGACGGCTGGCTCGCTTCACTCTCCAGCGCTCTGACACGACTCCCCCCAAAATACATTAACCTGCAAATGAGCAGCATCTGCAGCTGCGGCGTGTTGGAGGCGCAACAGCTGACATGCCCACGCTCCCTGGCACGAGGGGGCTGGCACGGACACGCCCTGAGGCGCCGCGCGCCACGCCAAGATGGCCGACGGACGTGACAGTCCTCACAAGCAGTGATGGATCTGTCCCGCTGCCATCTGGTGGGCAGCGTGGCGGGGAGGGCCTCCCAACCTCAGGACGCCACACAGAATGGGAAAGTGGTTAATCGGCTGATTGGCTGAGGTGTTGATGAGTGTGACAGAAGGGAGAGGATGCTGCTTTGAGATAATGGAGATAATGGGCATGTAGCTGCAGGTGCAGACTGAGAAACCAGTCAGATAATAGGAACAAAGCAGTCAATGCATTAACCAAACCAACAATTAGCCACTGTGCTAATAATGTTTGTGAGTAGCGCTGAAAAGATTAGTTGATCTACATGAGTTCAACAACATTTTTGCTAATCGGTTAATCCTGGAGAACATGTGAACAACAAGGTACAAACCAACCAGGAAGAGTCTCAAAAGACCACAAAGAGACCAAAATAACTACAAAAAGAAACAAAACAGCTCAGATTTAAAGTGATGAGAAGAGGAACAAAGCAACCACAAAGAGACTAAAGAGACACAAAATGACAACAACAAGGTGCCAAGTGACCGAAAAAAGCCACAAAACAACCACAAAGACAATAAAAATGACCATAAAGAGACACAAAACAACAAAAACAACATATAAAAATAATGTTACAACAATAACAATAAAACAATAAAATAAAACAACAATAACAAATAACAACAATAAAATTACAACATTCTGTGACAACTAAGTTGAAGGGAAGTTAAAGTTCAGGCAAAATCAGGAAAGGCTCTCTGTCCAAATTATGTTTTGAGAAGAAACTAAAATGTCTATAAAGAGCCAAAAATGACAACAAGAAGGTGCCAAGTGACCATAAAGTGACACAAAACAACTATGAAGAGACTAAAATGTCTAAAAAGAGACAAAAATAACAAAAACAGAAAAAAAATTACACCAACAAGGTGCCATGACCGAAAAAAGCCACAAAACAACCACAAAGACACTAAAAATGTCTAAGAGGAGACACAAAATGACAACAAGGTGCTAAATGACCATGAAGAGACACAAAACAACTTCTAAAAGACTAAAAATCATGTCTAAAAAGAGACACAAAAAGACAACAAGGTGCCAAATGACCATAAAGTGACACAAAACAACTACTAAGAACTCAAATGGTCTAAAAGAGACAAAAAATGACAACAACAACAAGGTGCCAAAGGACCCAAAAAAGCCACAAAACAACCACAAAGACACTAAAAATGTCTTAAAAAAGACACAAAAAGACAACAAGGTGCCAAATGACCATAAAGAGACATGAAACAACTACGAAGAGACTAAAAATGTCTAAAAAGAGACAAAAATAACAAAAACAAGGTGCTAAATGTTGCTTTGAGATAATGGGCATGTAGCTGCAGGTGCAGAAACCAGTCAGATAACAGGAACAAAGCAGTCGATGCATTAACCAAACCAACTATTAGCCACTGTGCTAATAATGTTTG
This sequence comes from Centropristis striata, assembly GCF_030273125.1. NCBI lineage: Eukaryota > Metazoa > Chordata > Actinopteri > Perciformes > Serranidae > Centropristis > Centropristis striata. The sequence goes on from NC_081536.1 coordinate 759,347, forward strand.
TGAGTAGTGATGAAAAGATTAGTTGATCTACATGAATTCAACAACATTTTTGCTAATCGGTTAATCTTAAAGGACATGGATGGATTAGTGAACAACAAGGTACAAACCAACCAGGAAGAGTCTCAAAAGACCACAAAGAGACCAAAACAACTACAAAAAGAGTTCAGATTTAAAGTGATGAGAAGAGGAACAAAGCAACCACAAAGAGACTAAAGAGACACAAAAAGACAACAAGGTGCTAAATGACCATAAAGAGACACGAAACAACTACGAAAAGACTTAAAAAAATGTCTAAAAAGAGACAAAAATAACATCATTACAACATTCTGTGCAAAAAAGACAGTTGAAGGGAAGTTAAAGTTCAGATAAAATCAGGAAAGGTTCTCTGTCCAAATTATGTTTTGAGAAGAGATTAAAATGTCTAAAGAGACAAAATTGACAACAAGAAGGTGCCAAATGACCGAAAAAAGCCACAAAACAACCACAAAGACACTAAAAATGTCTAAGAGGAGACACAAAAAGACAACAAGGTGCCAAATGACCACAAAGAGACACGAAACAACTAAGAGAGAAGAAACTAAGTGACCGTAAAGTGACACAAAACAACTAATAAGAGACTCAAACTGTCTAAAAAGAGACAAACAAGGTGCCAAATAACTACAGATAGATACAAAACCAACGTGAATGTGAGGCTCTGTGATGGAAAATTCTCGGCTTTTGGACTTTAAGTTTGAAACAAACAATTTAAAAACGTCATTTTTTTTTACTATTGTCTAACTTTTTAAAGACTAAACAATGCATCTAGAACAATAATTACTCATAACGTAAGTGGCAGATAAATTAATTATTTCAACAGTAATTAATTGTAAGTGTAATTAATGGCTCCGCTGTCACCTGGAGGAACATTCACAATCTCACTAAGAGAAATAAGAAAACACAAAACAACCCGGGTGTACACTTTGCGTTTGACTTATTTCCGTTTAGATTTTTCGCAAAACCCTCCTCGGCGCCACTGTCTTGATGCCATATTTGGCGCAGGATAGGGCTGGGCGATATGGCCCTAAAAGAATATCAAGATATTTCAGGCTATTTTTGCGATAACGATATTCTTGACTTTATTACAAAATACTTAAAAAGATACAGAAAATATGATTTTTTTAGTCTGTATAAATAAATACAAATCTAAAATGTAGTGTGAAGTGCAAATCTCAACAGTTGCCAAATACAAAAAAAATACTCTTGACTCTTGAGTATGAGAAAATAATAAAAATAAGCATTCAGGGGTTTTCATATTTTAATGACATTTTGTAAAGGAGAATAAAGGTTCTTGTATGTTTTATTTAAGGCATCTTATTTTGACAGTCTTCTTGTAAGTTCTGTGGTGGATTCTGTTATCACACTGTGCTCTTATTTTGAAAGCTGCATGTGTTTAACGACAGAGAGTAAGTCGCTTTTTGTGATTAAAACAACTTTAATTGTTAGCTAACGTTAACCTTACGCCACTACATCAAGAAGTAGGAAAGGCTCTCTGACCAAATTATGTTTTGAGAAGAGACTAAAATGTCTATAAAGAGACAAAATTGACAACAAGAAGGTTCTAAATGACCATAATTAGACACAAACAACTTCTAAAAGACTAAAAATGAGACACAAAAAACAACAAGGTGCAAAGTGACCGTAAAGTGACACAAAACAACTACAAAGAGACTCAAATTGTCTAAAAAGAGACAAACAAGGTGCCAAATAACTACATACTGTGACGGAAAATTCTCGGCTTTTGGACTGTAAGTTGGAAACAAACAATTTAAAGACGTCATTATTTTTCACTATTGTCTAACTTTTTAAAGACTTAACAATGCATCTAGAACAATAATTACTCATAACGTAAGTGGCAGATAAATTAATTATTTCAACAGTAATTAATTGTAAGTGTAATGGCTCCGCTGTCACCTGGAGGAACGTTCACAATCTCACTAAGAGAAATAAGAAAACACAAAACAACCCGGGTGTACACTTTGCGTTTGACTTATTTCCGTTTAGATTTTTCGCAAAACCCTCCTCGGCGCCGCTGTCTTGAGGACATATTTGGCGCAGGATAGGGCTGGGCGATATGGCCCTAAAAGAATATCACGATATTTCAGGCTTTTTTTGCGATAACGATATTCTTGACTTTATTACAAAATACTTAAAAAGATATAGAAAATATGATTTTTTTAGTCTGTATAAATAAATAAAAATCTAAAATGTAGTGTGAAGTGAAAATCTCAACAGTTGCCAAATACAAAAAAAAATGTACTCTTGACTCTTGAGTATGAGCAAATAATAAAAATAAGCATTCAGGGGTTTTCATATTTTAATGACACTTTGTAAAGCAGCTATTCTCAACCTTGGGGTCGGGACCCCAATTGGGGTCGCGAGATGATTTCTGGGGGACGCCAAATCATTTTGAACACAATTTTTTTTGTCATTTTGTGTTTTTTTTTTTGGTCATTTTGCGTCTTTTTTTTGTTGTCATTTTGCATCTTTTTTTTAAAGTCATTTTGTGTCTTTTTTTGTCATTTTGCGTCTTTTTTGGGGTCATTTTGTGTCTTTTTTTGGTCATTTTGTTTCCTTTTTTGGTCATTTTGCGTCTTTTTTGTAGTCATTTTGTTTCCTATTTTGGTCATTTTGAGTCTTTTGGTCATTTTGTTTCTTTTTTGGGTGATCTGAACTATGCATGTGAGATTCTGTTCAGTGAGCAGGGGTCGCAGACAACATGTTAAATTGGGGGTCGCGACTCAAAAAGGTTGAGAACTACTGTTGTAAAGGAGAATAAAGGTTCTTGTATGTTTTATTTAAGGCATCTTATTTTGACAGTCTTCTTGTAAGTTCTGTGGTGGATTCTGTTATCACACTGTGCTCTTATTTTGAAAGCTGCATGTGTTTAGCGACAGAGAATAAGTAGCTTTTTGTGATTAAAACAACTTTAATTGTTAGCTAACATTAACCTTACGCCACTACATCAAGAAGTAGGAAAGGCTCTCTGACCAAATTATGTTTTGAGAAGAGACTAAAATGTCTATAAAGAGACAAAATTGACAACAACAAGGTTCTAAATGACCATAATTAGACACAAACAACTTCTAAAAGACTAAAAATGAGACACAAAAAACAACAAGGTGCAAAGTGACCGTAAAGTGACACAAAACAACTACAAAGAGACTCAAACTGTCTAAAAAGAGACAAACAAGGTGCCAAATAACTACATACTGTGACGGAAAATTCTCGGCTTTTGGACTGTAAATTGGAAACAAACAATTTAAAGACGTCATTATTTTTCACTATTGTCTAACTTTTTAAAGACTTAACAATGCATCTAGAACAATAATTACTCATAACGTAAGTGGCAGATAAATTAATTATTTCATAGTATTTAATTATAAGTGTAATGGCTCTGCTGTCACCTGGAGGAACGTTCACAATCTCACTAAGAGAAATAAGAAGACACAAAACAACCCAGGTGAACACTTTGCGTTTGACTTATTTCCGTTTAGATTTTTCGGCGCCGCTGTCTTGATGCCATATTTGGCGCAGGATATGAAATCGCAGGTCTGAGATATGCATTATCACCGTGAAGTGACTGTCAGGCCGTGTGTGTGTTTGTGTGGGCGTCTGGAGAGCTGCTGATGACTCTCAGCCTATTAAACACAGCTTATCCAGGGCCTAGAGGCTCCTGTTATGACATAATGACTTTTTACCTCGCGGTGAGAGTAAACGGACATAATAGATTCACGCACGTGTGCCGCAATCCACCTGCATGTGCTTCTTGGATGCATGCGTTGGACAGGCGTGTGCAGATGTGCACACCCACACACACACTCACACACTCACCTGGGGAGGCTGCTGTTCAATCTCCTATCCCCTGTTCCTTTCCACAGCATTATCTCCATAATTAGCAATCCCACTCAGTCTCCCTATCCCCATGATTAACTCATTATCTCCACATAAAGCCACATCAAAGAAGACTTTCTGATTAGAGGGAAAGGTTGTTCTTCATGTGGTCTCCAGGAAGCCACAGGTAAAAAACCCAGCCAGATTAAATGCAATTAGTTTAAATATTTAAGCCAGAGGGGAAAAAACCACGTCTTGCCCTTTGACTGTAAACCAAGTTTCTGTTTAGATCAGGGGTCTCAAACTCAAATTACCTGGGGGCCGCTGGAACCAGGCCCCCAGGTAATGACATACAAAATAACCCCAAAAAATGACCAAAAAAAGACACAAAATGACTAAAAAAGACACAAAATTATTACAAAAAGATACAAAATGACCAAAAAAAGACACAAAATTACAATAAAAAAGACACAAAATGACCAAAAAAAGAAAGAATTACCGAAAAAGACACAAAATTACCTAAAAAAGACACAAAATTATTACAAAAAGACAAAAAATGACCAAAAAAAGACACAAAATGACTAAAAAAGACACAAAATGACTAAAAAAGACACAAAATGACCAAAAAAAGACACAAGATAACAATAAAAAAGACACAAAATGACCAAAAAAAGAAAGAATTACCAAAAAAGACACAAAATTACCTAAAAAAGACACAAAATTATTACAAAAAGACCAAAAAAAGACCAAAAAAAGACACAAAATTACAATAAAAAAGACACAAAATCTAAAAAAAAGACACAAAATTACCAAAAAAGACACAAAATTATTACAAAAAGATACAAAATGACCAAAAAAAAGACACAAAATTACAATAAAAAAGACACAAAATGACCAAAAAAAGAAAGAATTACCAAAAAAGACACAAAATTACCTAAAAAAGACACAAAATTATTACAAAAAGACAAAAAAATTACCAAAAAAAGACACAAAATTACAAAAAAAAGACACAAAATTACGATAAAAAAGACACAAAATCAAAAAAAAAAGACACAAAATTACCAAAAAAAGACACAGAATTATTTTAAAAAGACACAAAATGACCAGAAAAGACACATAATTACCAATAAATGACATACAATTATTTAAAAAAAGACACAAAATTGTTACAAAAAGATACAAAATGACCAAAAAAAGACACAAAATTACAATAAAAAAGACACAAAATGACCAAAAAAAGAAAGAATTACCAAAAAAGACACAAAATTACCTAAAAAAGACACAAAATTATTACAAAAAGACAAAAAAAATACCAAAAAAAGACACAAAATTACAAAAAAAACACAAAATTACGATAAAAAAGACACAAAATCTAAAAAAAAAGACACAAAATTACCAAAAAAAGACACAGAATTACTTTAAAAAGACACAAAATGACCAGAAAAGACACATAATTACCAATAAATGACATACAATTATTTAAAAAAAGACACAAAATTATTACAAAAACATACAAAATGACCAAAAAAAAGACACAAAATTACAATAAAAAAGACACAAAATGACCAAAAAAAGAAAGAATTACCAAAAAAGACATAAAATTACCTAAAAAAGAAACAAAATTATTACAAAAAGACAAAAAAATACCAAAAAAAGACACAAAATTACAAAAAAAAGACACAAAATTACGATAAAAAAGACACAAAATCTAAAAAAAAAAAAGACACAAAATTACCAAAAAAAGACACAGAATTATTTTAAAAAGACACAAAATGACCAGAAAAGACACATAATTACCAATAAATGACATACAATTATTTAAAAAAAGACACAAAATTATTACAAAAAGATACAAAATGACCAAAAAAAGACACAAAATTACAATAAAAAAGACACAAAATGACCAAAAAAAAGAAGAATTACCAAAAAAGACACAAAATTACCTAAAAAAGACACAAAATTATTACAAAAAGACAAAAAAATTACCAAAAAAAGACACAAAATTGCAAAAAAAGGACACAAAATTACGATAAAAAAGACACAAAATAAAAAAAAAAAGACACAAAATTACCAAAAAAGACACAGAATTATTTTAAAAAGACGCAAAATGACCAGAAAAGACACAGAATTACCAATAAATGACATACAATTATTTAAAAAAAGACACAAAATTATTACAAAAAGATACAAAATGACCAAAAAAAGAAAGAATTACCAAAAAAGACACAAAATTATTACAAAAAGACAAAAAAAATACCAAAAAAAGACACAAAATTACGATAAAAAAGACACAAAATCTAAAAAAAAAAAAAGACACAAAATTACCAAAAAAGACACACAATTATTTTAAAAAGACACAAAATGACCAAAAACAGTAATTAAAGGGACCTTCCTTTTCCACAACACGGTAAAGTGCCATTCATATAAAACTCACATCAAACTTTCATATCAAGGTGGGGGCCACAAAATATCGTCACGAGGGCCACAATTGGCCCGCGGGCCGCCAGTTTGAGACCCATGGTTTAGATATCAGCAGCATCAGTCCAATAGTGGCAGGATTTTATCTATTGCAGTGCTAATGAGGAGCAAGCTATTGATCCCCGATGGGAAAGCTATTCTTCATCTGTCTGCATGATGTAATCCCTGTGAGTGCATGGCTAATGAAAGAGCTTCAGGGGACTCAGATATAACGTTCATGTGTCTCTTTATGTGCGTTTCTGTGCATATCTTAATGTTGGTATGTGCCCATAATATGCATCTGTGGTGTATTGGAAAATGCAAATGTTGGTAATTACCTTGTCCGTTTCAGTGATCTTTGGAAGGAAAGTTAAAGCAGATTTCAAACGTTATTTCTTGCTATTCGTTAGCATGCAAATCATGAGATAGCACATCACGCAGTATGCTGCTGCACTAAAAGTACATTAACATGAACCCAATTAGCTGATTTACTATGTTGCATGTAAGTATCTCATATCAAATGGTTATGGGTATTATGCTAAGCAACATGAATATCATCCATGAATTACATAAAGCAACATAAGAAATGAATAAAGCTAAATCTCTGATAAGCATGCTATTTGCGAATAACAGAATTTGCACATTACATGCAGACCACTACAACGTCTGCAACTCCATCAAACACTTTACTTTTTATAAGGTACTACACCATCCAGCACAAACACACTGAACATTGATATTCGCTGGAAACTATTATAATATTATTGGAAAATTTAACCTTGTAGCGCACTTTAAAACTCCTAAAGATAGGTAGGCTAAATAGACTTCAGATGAGATGAGTCAGGGTGGAAATCAGGAGTGAACTGTGTTACTGGCCAGGTGTAGGCCTATCACACAAGGGGGCGGAGCTCCCCTAAAAGGAGGCGGAGCTCCCCTAAAAGGAGGCGGGGCTCCCCTAAAGGGCGTCCAATCAGAAACAGTGTAATGCCGCAACACGTCCTACGTAAAAAATGATGTTCTGAAAAATGAATTAAAAAATCTTCAAAATTGTGTTTCACATTTTAGTCCCTTAAAAATGTCTTGTTCAGGTTCAGTTGGACTAAAAGAAACTCTAAGGAGTCAACTGTTCGCTGCTAACCAAACAGTCATGCTAGCTAGCGCTATTTTGTCCTCAATTTAATTAAAAAAAAAAAAAAGAGGGGAAAACCGTGTTGTAAATTGTACTGAATCATGAGTTGAGGGTGTCAAAACATCCCAATCAAATAATATATTCTAAGTATTTAAATAACTTAAAAACAAGCTCTTAACATATTTTGTGACGTATCCCATCTTGTAATTTCTGTAATTACATACATCCATCCATCCATTCTCGTCAGCTTATCCGGGGCCGGGTCGCGGGGGCAGCAGGATAATTATATACATATTTTAGATGTATTTAATTGTAATCCTGCCAATCTCTGACTGTTTGAAAACCTGAATGACTCTGACATCAGCTGGTCGGTTCCCTGCTGTCCAGTCATGTGTGTCACAGTGTGGGAAAGAGGCCAGATATTGATTACTGCTGCTCCTTCATGAACTGTCAATGTTCCTGAAAAGTTCATTTTATTAGCATTAGCAAAGGAGACGACAGTTAACAGCCTCAGAGGAGAAGTGTTTCTAAAGTAGTGATAGACAACACAGTATTTTACTCTAAAATGTTATAGAAACCTGCCAACTTGAACATCTATAACATTGTTTTTATACATACTCCAGTATGAATAAAAACATGCATACATGGGGGAAAAAAAAGTTTTTTTATTGAAAATGATGCAGTTTAATGTCTCAGTGTACTCTGAAATTAATGCATATAACAAATAAACAATTGAAGTTAAAAAAAATAAATCATAGAATCAGTTTAGAAAGGAAAATGTATTCTAAACTTTTGACTCATTGAAGTATCACCTTAACAGATAGAACAGCTGAACACACTCGTGGCATTCTTTCTACAATGGAACTCAAATATTCTTCAGAAAGTTCTTCCAAACTTAGTTGCAGAAGTTCCCTTAAATGTGGAGCAACTTGTAGGTTGTAAGTGATCAAGAAAAGTTGGGACACCTGTAGGAATTGGTAGCAACTTAGCAACTTTCAAGGCTTGATCAACCTCCATTTTTGCAGAACTGCTTTAAGTTTTTAACCCATTTCTTGTTCCCTGAAAAAGGCCTACTTGTATAATTCTGAAATGTACATTATTTTCCAGTTTTGGTTAAGCTTACCTTTTTTTATTTACCTCTGGCAGTTCACCACTTACCTTTGGACCCTTTCAAGCTGTTCATTTGACTTGAACTGCTTGAATTTCAATAAAAAACTGGAAACATTGAGGTGTTCTAAAACTTTTGACTGGTAGTGTATATACACACACACAGTACTGTGCAGCAGTCTTAGGCCTGTTTTGATAATGGATGCTTTTATTTGGAAAGGACGAAGTGAGACTTCCTGTCGATCGTAAAACTAACTCAAGTGAGATGAAACTTTAAGATAACATGAAGGAGTTCATTGTTTTATGTTTTAATCCCCGAAGAGACATGAGGTTTGTTTCCACATTAATCTTCATATTTAAGTATTTTTTGCGTTTAATTTAGCTTCGAATAAAATTAAACATACTAATTAATGCTAGCAAGGTTTGATACAGTAAGCTAGTTTGCTAGTTTGTGTGTTTTATAATTGTTATTGCAACTTTTTGTTTGCAAACTGCAACTTTATCCAACTTAAATCTCAGCTCATTGTCTTATTGATGTACGGCTGCAGAACTGAACGATCGGCCGTGTTTCAGTCCAGTGATAAATTAAAATTAAAATTAAACCATACACAGATCGATTAAAAAGTCTGTGTGATCAACCAAATTCTGAACAACCATTAATCCATCATCAATGAATTATTCCCAGCCCTAATAGGATCAGAAAGGATGTAGATCAGAGGTGTCAAACTCTGGCCCGTGGGCCAAATTTGGCCCGCAGTATAATTATATTTGGCCCGCGAGGAAATATCAAAATATAATACTACAAATCCCAGAATGCTCTGCTGGTGTTCTGGCTTGAACACAGTAGATCAGTGTGGAGCAAACTGAGCAACAATTAAAGTTGTCTTTTATTATTGTTATTTTATTCTCACATTTATTTTTAGCCTGTGGAAAAAGATTACTGTTAAATTTAAATTTAAAGAAGGCCGCATATAAAATAAAGGGACATACAATTTTTATTTAAATTTTATTTAAGAAATGAATGCCATTGATGTGTTTGTTTGTTTTATTTGATATTCAATTTTGCATGTTTGCAATATTAAGTTATATCAAGCTTTGCTTGTTCCATTTCGTTTGAACTTGTTTAGGTCCATTTTTTCAATAAATATCAATGTTGGCCCGCGACTTTGTCCAAGTTTTACATTTTGGCCCACTGTGTATTTGAGTTTGACACCCCTGATGTAGACTCATGACAGAAACATTGTTGAAAAGCTTCACTTTGATGGACAAAATCACATTCAGTGAATTACTGAGCTGACCACTTTATTCTCTGACTCATCTGGCTCAAACACACACTTTAGTCCCGTAAACGGCCAAATAATATTGTTTGTGCTGATGTATGGCTGGCCAGCCACTGTTACTAGGCAACTACAACCATACCAGTCCATCTCCAAGTGACGTCCATTATGTTTTTGGCTATAAATATATATATATATATATATATATGGAAATATATAATTTACAAAAAACAACCCCCCTGCGAATCTAACATTTGTACTTAATCCAAAATCTGGACTCAATATTCAATATTTATGTAACTTTAAAGCTTTGCTCATTTCCTAGCAGGCATACCAAGAGATAAAACTGAAAATTACATGATTTTAAGTAAAGATTCCTGCAGCTTTAAAGCTTCTGCCTGTAGAATGTAAAACTGTGTGTGTGACCCCCCTGAGCCCCTTTATGTCACTAATGCAGACTGCAGCCTGAATAGAAATCTGCATAAGTTCCACAGCGGGGGACCTTAAACTGTCTGCGATTTGTAAGAAGGATAATTATTTCTTGGATGGTGCGAGATGTAATCATCAGGAGCAAAAACAGGTCAGTCAGTCACGTTGGAATCTCTCGGCTCAATTAAACGAAGCTCTCCCGACTCGTTCCGCATTGCTTCATAAATGTATGTTAGTTACATTACAATGCATTTAATGTTCCCGCTGCTAACAAAGACACAAAATACACCCGGAGCTGGAAAAACAGCTTCTCCAGGCAATGATGCACTGAAAACAGCTGCTCTGTTTAAAAGGTCTGAGTTCTCTTTCAGAAATAAGAAAAACATAAAGAAAAGGGAACAGGCAGGATTTTTTATTTTTTATTTTTAAAAATGCAATTTCAATTTACAATAATATTATGTTACTTCTTTCAGTTTTACTAGGCCAGCTATTCTCAACCTTGGGGTCGGGACCCCAATTGGGGTCGCGAGATGATTTCTGGGGGTCGCCAAATCATTTTGGAAGTCAGCTCTGTCTACACTGTGTTAAAGTGTTCATGTGTTAATGTGTTTTAGTCTTTTTGGTCACTTAATGTCTTTTTTTGGTCATTTTATGTTTGTTTTTTTTGTAATTTTGTGTTTCTTTTGGTCATTTCGTGTCTTTTTTTGGTCATTTTGTGTCTTTTTTGGTCATTTTGTGTCTTTTTTTCGTCAATTTGTGTCTTTTTTGGTCATTTTGTGTCTTTTCTGGTCATTTTGTGTCTTTTTTTTGATCATTTTGTGTAATTTTTTTAGTCATTTTGTGTCTTTTTTTGTCATTTTGTGTCTTTTTTTGGTTATTTTGTTTCCTTTTTTGGTCATTTTGTGTTATTTTTTAGTCATTTTGTGCCTTTTTTTAGTCATTTTGTGTCTTTTTGTGGTCATTTTGTGTCTTTTTTGGGTGATCTGAACTGTGCGTGTGAGATTGTGTTCAGTGAGTGGGGGTCGCGGACAACATGCATGTTAAATTGGGGGTCACGACTCAAAAAGGTTGAGAACTACTGTACTAGGCTAATGTTATGGCCAACTTGTGGCCACTGAGAGGTTGTGTTTATTCTCGTGTTCATTTTTTGTTTGTTATGTTTGTGTTGATGCCTGTTGTCTTTGTTGTTGTATGTCTGTAAATTGTTGAGTGTTTTGTTTTGTAATGAAAAAAACAAAAATCGAAAACCAGGAGAGGATTCCTCTCAAGGGCTTTATCTACTCAATAACATTTCTGATGATGATGATGAAGGATTACATTTTTGTTCATTTTCATGGTCGAGGGTCGGTGCTTTCTTTAGACATGTTCTGTAGCTATATCCAGGCAGAGAAGGACAGACTGGGACTAAAATAAGGCCTTCATGGACTTCTTCCAGAATATAGGCCGACAACCCAATTATGTGTTTAAATAACATCATAAATAAATAAATACAGCATGTCAGGATACGACATCACAGACCAAGAGACGAGATATTCACAGAGACTTACGTCTCACAATCAGTGATTATTTCTGTTTATTTATGTAGCCCCAGTCTTAAAATAATAATAATGAACATGTTGTGGTCTAGAGCAGGGGTCTCAAACTGGCGGCCCGCGGGCCAATTGCAGCCCTCGTGATGATGTGAGTTTTATATGAATGGCACTTTACTTTGTTGTGTGTGGAAGGTCCCTTTAATTACTTTTTTTGGTAATTTTGTGTCTTATTTTGGTAATTGTGTGTCTTTTTCAAATAATTTTGTGTCTTTTTTGGTAATTCTGTGTCTTTTCAGTCAATTTGTGGGTTTTTTTGGTTTTTCTGTGAATTTTTTTGGTCATTTTGTGTTTTTTCTGTCATTTTGTGTCTTTTTGGTAATTTTGTGTCTTTTTAAAATCATTTTGTGTCCTCTTTTGGTAGATTTGTGTTTTTTTTGTAATTTTGTGTCTTTTTTGTAATTTTGTATATATTTTCGATCATTTTGTGTCTTTTTAAATAATTTTGTGTCTTTTTTTGGTAATTTTGTGTCTTGTTTTGGTAATTGTGTGTCTGTTTTAAATATTTGTTGTCTTTTTCAAATAATTTTGTGTCTTTTTTGGTAGTTCTGTGTCTTTTCGGTCAATTTGTGTCTTTTTTGGTTTTTCTGTGAATTTTTTCTGTCATTTTGTGTCTTTTTAAAGTAATTTAGTGTTTTCTGTATCTTTTTTTTGTAATTTTGTGTCTTTCTTGCTCGTTTGGTGTCTTTTTTTTGGTCATTTGGTGTCTTTTTTTAAAGTAAATGTATATCTTTTTTGGTCATTTTGTGTCTTTTTTAAGTAATTTAGTTTTTTTCTGTCATTTTGTGCCTATTTTTAGTAATTCTGATACTGCCTCCAGTGGCCCCCAGGTAATTTGAGTTCGAGACCCCTGGTCTAGAGCATCCTGACACTCTCCTTGTCATATTTTGTGCTGCAGCTATATTCAACCTGAATTAACAAATTATTTAAAAAACATGTTGTTAGCCAATATGTATAGACAGACAGTTGATCAGATGCTTAAGAATGAGCCTCAAATAACCTATTCAACATTTCTTCAATATCATACCCTTTAATAAATCAAACTGCCCAATTATGAAAACGATGACTGTGCGAGAAAAACAGAGAGGGAGAGAGAGATAATCAGATATTTTTTAGATATTTTTTTATGTTCTGGACAGAATTTCCAACTGGTCAGCCCAGCCCTGTGAGCAGAGAGGACGATAACATTTTTATCCTGCACAGCGTTGTTTTTAACTGTCAGTTTGTTGGCAGATTACACCAGGATGCAATGTTTGCACTTCAGAAGTGCTGGCAGACATATTTTTGAACTTTGCACAGAGCCGGGCTAGCTTAAGCTAATCCTCTCCCTGCTCGCTCTTCATATATAATGCCCAGATATGTGAGCCTATGTAAGTATTGATTTTCTCATCTAATTATCTGCAAGAAAGCAAGAATCTGAGTTTCCCAAGAGATCAGACCATTCATTTAGCCAGGACACAGACTCCTAGCACAGTGGGACTCAAGCATTTGGCCTAACAAGCAACATTTGAACTGGAAACCACTGCTGTTTGGTGCTGGGACAGAGAGGAAACATATAAAAGAGAGCAATGTTCACCACTACCAAAAACCAATTTATTTGACCAACCAGACCAATTAGTTTGACAGTGATACAGTGAAGCAAGACAAACACCCAGAGGCTTCACATGATCTACGTTTGTCTTCATGTGCATGTGGACTGCTGGGTTTTTCTCGGTGCATGTGTAGATACAGTATTTTACTCAAAAATGTTATAGGAACTAATAGACGGATTTCAGAATAAAGGCCTCCTATAAGAAGTGAGGAGCATTTATGGGTACAAGTCAGGAACCGGCCTACCTTACATATCTCAAGGGTGCTGAGTCCAAAAAAAATGGTTCCCAAGCGAAATTTTGAGTTTTTGACCTTCTCATTTGTATCAAATGGCGGCCAAATTGCCCATCTTGCTCAGTCATTGGACCATTTTCCCCAAGCTTTTTGTAAGTAGGCAATCAAAAATTAGGAAATTAAGTTTCTGGATCTATAGTCTAGAGTCAGAGCAAGGATATAGTGGAGGCTCAGTGTCTTTATTATGTATATATATATATATATATATATATATGCAAAATACCAACTGGAACATTTAAAAGTGATATTGATTGAATATTTATGTCGGCCTTAAAAAATGACACAAATAATGCTTAATTTCACCTTAAAAGTTGGTATTTTGCATATATATATATACATAAAAAAGACACTGAGCCTCCACTATATCCTTGCTCTGACTCTAGACTATAGATCCAGAAACTTAATTTCCTCATCTTTGATTGTCTACTAACAAAAAAACTAAGGGGAAATGGTCCAATGACTGAGCAAGATGGGCAATTTGGCCGCCATATTGATATGCAAATGAGAGTCAAAAACTCAACATTTCGCTTGGGAACCATTTTTTTTTTGATTCAGCAGCCTTGAAATAAGTAAAGTAGGCCGGTTCCTGACTTGTACCCATAAATGCTCCTCACTTTCACTTTTTGGACAATTCCGTCTAGATGGGCATTTGGAAGAAACCTGCCAACTCGAACATCTATAACATTGTTTTTATACATACTCCAGTATGAATAAAAACATGCAACATGCATACATGCAAAAAAAATAAAATATATATATATATATACAGTACTGTGCAAAAATCTTAGGCCTGTTTTGATAATGGCTGCTTTTATTTTGAATTTCCAATTGGTCAGTCCAGCCCTGTGAGCAGAGAGAACGTTAACATTTTTATCCTGCACAGCGTTGTTTTTAACTCTCAGTTTGTTTGCCAGATTATACCAGGATGCAATGTTTGCACTTCAGAAGTGCTGGCAGACATATTTTTTAACTTTTGGTGCTGGGACAAAGAGTAAACATATAAAAGAGAGCAATTCTCACCACTACCAAAAACCAATTTATTTGACCAACCAGACCAATTAGTTTGGTCTCAAGGGTGCTGAGTCCAAAAAAAAAGGTTCCCAAGCGAAATTTTGAGTTTTTGACCTTCTAATTTGTATCAAATGGCCACCAATGGCTCAGTCATTGGACCGTTTCTAGATCTATAGTCTAGAGTCAGAACAAGGATATAGTGGAGGCTCAGTGTCTTTTATATATATATATATATATATATATATATATATATATATATATATATATATATATATATGCAAAATTAAAAGTGATATTGATTGAATATTTATGTCGGCCTTAAAAAATGACACAAATAATGCTTAATTTCACCTTAAAAGCTGGTATTTTGCATATATATATATATATATATACATAAAAAAGACACTGAGCCTCCACTATATCCTTGCTCTGACTCTAGACTATAGGTTATACTATACTATACTATTAGTTTGACAGTGATACAGTGAAGCAAGCCAAACACCCAGAGGCTTCAGATGATCTACGTTTGTGTTGTTGTGCATGGCGACTGCTGGGTTTTTCTCGGTGCATGATGTGTAGATAAACAGACAGAGGAAGTGTCGGAGGAAACAACCTGCGATGATTTCAGGAAAGAGGGGCAGAGAGGAGCATCCGGGGGGTGGAGGAGGAGGAGGAAGGAGGTGGTGCTGAGAGGTGTCAGGATCAGGAAGAGAGCTCCAGCATCATCTCAGCCTCACCCAGCCACGAGGTGTCAATCACAGCGAGCTGGCAGCCAGCGGCCCTTCATTCCTCAGCCATGCTCTATTGATTTATTCATCCTGCTCCTCTTTATCCTCCCCATCTCTGCCTCGTACCACTTCCTCCTCCTGCCCTCTGGTGATGTCTGACACCACCCTCCATTCTTACTGTGCTCTCTCTCACTCTTGTTGTCACTCGCTGTGACTGGAGATCCACATCCACACCTTCTCTCCACCGTCTCGCTCCCTTTTTATCTGCCTCGCCATGACTCCTCTGCTGTCATAATTCCACCATAAGCCTGACGTACGCTGACACAAAAATTGACATTTGTGTCTCGGCTGATTGACGTGCAGCATCGAATGTCTCTTCTACACACACACACACACACACACACCAACATATACAAGCCCACGCTGTTTGCCAGACTAATGAGGGAAGGGAAAGAGAGATAGAAGGAGAGGAAGAGGTACAGAGAGAAATTGCTAGACATCCTGAATTTGTTTCCCCTTCAGCAAAAAAAAAGGCCTCCAATGTATCGATGGGAGCAGCGCCACGGATGAGGAGCTGGGTGGAGGGAGGGAGTATAGGGGCACTGAACCTTAAATGCATCAAATTGATTCCTGCCATCCCTCAGCAGAGATAACATTCGCAACTTAAAGAGCAAACAAACAAAAAGCCATAAGGATCAGAAAGAGGTGAATCAATGCTTGGCAGCACTGGTGTTTTGAAAAGATTGAGGGTTTTTATACCAACTAATGTTAGATTTCAGGCTAAAGTTTTTAGTTGTGTTCAGAGCAGGCCATTAACTTGACCCCAAGGAAACCATGAAATGTTTTTAGTCTGTTTGGTTCGTCCAGATCACAGTGAAACTGATGCATTTGGTTCGTTTTGTGTTTAGTCTGGTTTGTTTTCACAGTGTAGAAATGTAAGTGGACCCAATTTTTAATAAAGATTTGAAGAGGGGCGTGTATGAAGGTGGAGGGCTGGAAATCTACTCGCACTATTATTTGTTATTGTTTGAAAAGTTGGCGGTAAAAAAAATATAAACAAAGCAACATGGAACCGAGCGCAAACCGAGTACTTTTAATTGTAGCGGCTCTAATCTGCTCTGGTGTTACGAGCAAAATATTTTGGAGAGAAACGCTCAGAAAGAGCTCCAGTTGAGGCTCCAGGTCGTCACCAATGTGTTGATCAATTTGTTCCGACATGCTGCGATCAGACAGCTGATCATTAGAGAGGGTTAGCCTTGATGCTCCTACCACAATCTGTTTCTACTACGAAGGTAAATATTAAGTTATTTTGAGCAATATGTTGATAATTCTGCAATGTCAAATTAGCTTTAGCTCAGTGGAAGCCTGCAGAGTGAAACTGAAGGACACAAATTTCATCTTTATGCTTTTATCTGTGTACAGCTCACTGCACAGGTAGCCCACAATCCACTGCATTTTGGTCCATTTCCATTAAATGGGTCTCTGCAAGTGGGAGCGTTGTTTTGGTGCATACCAGAGTACGACTGGAGCGTTCACAAGCAACCAAACTAACCGAACAAGGATTTAACCACACCAGAGTTCAATTAAAACGGACTAAACTTTGGGTTATGAAAGCACCTTAAAGTTCTTTTCATTGTCCTTGGTTGGGCCGCCCAAAGCGATCATTGCAGCATCCTCAAGAACCGCTCATCCGATCAACTTCACACTTGACACTACGCTCCCGTAGGTCCTCAGCAAGACGCCCCCCAATTGGGAAGTCCATTGGATGAACAGTTGTTGAGATATGGCTGCGAAGGACAGCCATGCATACTGAGACAGACAGAGAGTTCCTCCTTTATGGTAGAATAGATCAGTAGTTCTCAACCTTTTTGAGTCGCGACCCCCAATTTAACATGCATGTTGTCCACGACCCCCGCTCACTGAACACAATCTCACACACACAGTTCAGATCACCCAAAAAAGAAACAAAATGACCAAAAAAAGGAAAGAAAATGACCAAAAAAGACTCAAAATGACCAGAAAATACACAAAATGACCAAAAAAAGCCACAAAATTACCCAAAAAAGAAAAAAAATTACCAAAAAAAGACACAAAATGACCCAAAAAAGGACACAAAATGACCAAAAAAGTAAACAAATTACCAAAAAAGACACAAAATTACCAGAAAATGACCAAAAAAGACACAAAATGACAAAAAAGGAAAGAAAATTACCAAAAAAGACTCAAAATGACCAGAAAATACACAAAATGACCAAAAAAAGACACAAAATTACCAAAAAAAAGACTCAAAATGACCAAAAAAGACACAAAATGACCAAAAAAGGCACAAAATGACAAAAAAAACACATAAAATGACAAAAAGAAGACATTAAGTGACTAAAAAGACTAAAGCACATTAACACATGAACACTTTAACACAGTGGAGACAGAGCTGACTTCCAAAATGATTTGGCGACCCCCAGAAATCATCTCCCGACCCCAAGGTTGAGAACAGCTGTAATAGATGATCCTGCTACATCGCCACCTTTTCACCAAATGGCACCATTTGTCTCCAGAATGTATTAGCAAAAGCCAAAATAATTCAGAGATTTTAATTTTTCTTGCAACAGCCCTGCCAGCAACTGTTGAGAGCCAGCTACAGCAAACCTCTACGGAATATGAAAACTCAATTGTCAACTGATGTTTGGAAAATTGATCCCAATGGAAATGATGGTGTTTATATGGATAGATTCTTCTGCACTAACAGAATCCAGAAACACACACACACATCCTTGTTCTTCTATCTTTGTGAGGACCCTCATTGGAACAGTGTATTCCCTGCTAAGGTTATAATAGTTTTGGATTTTTCATTCGTTTTAGTTTTAATATAGTTGTGATTTTTTTGTTTTCAAATTCAGTTAGTTTTAATTTGTTTTTAGAGTGAGTTTGCTAGTTTTAGTTTAGTATTTTTTTTAAAAATGCTTTAGTTTTAGTTTAGTTTTTATTAGTTGTAGTTTTTTGTAATGGGGTATTTGTTGGGTGGGAGATTAAAAGATGTCACAGTAAATTTTGCCTTTATTTCCTTTGTCTGATCCATCTTCATTATGTATGAAAAAAGTTGACAAAGACGAAAACGAAGGACATTTTCACTATAATTTTAGTTAGTTTTGTAACCACACAATACAGTTTCAGTTAATTATCATCATCATGTAACCTTTAACCCTTAAAACAAAGTCTGAAATCTAAAAAAAGCCTTTAAAGAAGTGAGGACCGGCCAAAATGTCCTCACTTCACAAAAATGTCCTCACAATGTTGGTTAAAAACGTGTTCCGGTCCTCACTATGTAGGAAATAAAAGAACACACACACACACACACACACACACACACACACACACACACACACAGATTAATTCCTTTATAGTTAGATACTTACAACTTTCCTTTGAAGATGTTCAAACAAAAGTAAAAAAAAAACCTAATTTTTCTCATCTGAGGTAAAAATTACAACATGAAAAAAAATCCAGAATTAGATAGATAGATAGATAGATAGATAGATAGATAGATAGATAGATAGATAGATAGATAGATAGATAGATAGATAGATAGATAGATAGATAGATAGATAGATAGATAGATTGATTGATTGATTGATTGATTGATTGATTACTTTATTCATTCCCAAAGGGAAATTTGGTTGTCACAGCAGTCCGGTATTCAAGTACAATAAAATACAATGAAATACAATAGAATAAAATACTGAGGTAGCATAAATAAAAACAACAATAGAAAAAAACACAGAATAGAACAAGGACACTTAAGAAGTTAAAAAGAAGAACATCATTATGTCCACTACTCATTCATTAAATATAGGCTAGATAATATCAATCTTTTAGCTGTTAAATCGTGTTAAAAATGTTCTCAGTGGGTTCTCTGACCTCCTTTTATGGTTTCTTTCTGCGCATGCAGCGAGGTGGGCTGCTGTGCGAACATGACTCGCAGGCATGTCCATGATATCCGGTGGCGGGGGGTAAATCGGCGTGCTATATCAACGTCCCTGCGCGCCAAGTCCCCCCACCAGCCTTAACTCCTCATTAATTAGATGAGCACATACTCAGGGTTGGGTTTGGAGCCTGCAGCGCTGACTCCATGCAGCTGCTAAGACAACATGACAGTTGACAGACTGACTGCAGAAAATGTGTCTATGTGTGTTGGGACTAAAAATCAAGTTTTTCTACAGATGAGATCCTTTTAATTGGATGTTCTGCTTGAGTGTGATTTTGCAACAAGAAATAATAATGCAATTATATCACTCCACAAGGTCTGACTTGCAGTAACACACCACCACTTTAGGAAAAACACTTGCTTGATCCCAGGAGGTAGATCTGCAAGAATTATCATTTTTGGCCACTTGGGGGCAACATAGCTGTAAAGACAAGATGTGCTAGCAGATGGTACATGGACCTGCACTTTTCTAGTCGCTTTGCTGCAACTCAAAGCGCTTTTTCACATTCATACTGGTGGCAGAGGCTACCCTAAACGGTGCCACCTGCCACCGTTGGGAATTCATTCTCACAAACCGATGAACGCAGAATTGGGAACTGCAACGATTCGTCGACTTTGTCGACAAAAATCGATAATAGAGATAGTCGACAATTAATTCTATTGTCGCCAGACGTGTTTTTCCAACAGAGTGAGGCATCTCACTTCATTACAATCTCTGCCGAGCGGTAACGTACACAGAAATGGCGGCGTCCAACACAGCTACACATACCAAAACTTAGAAAGTTTGGGAGCATTTTAGCCTGGAAACGGCCATTTTTTCGCCTTAAAAGAGAGCACCAGTTCCACTCACTTGGTGGAGCAGAAATACAGTTTTATAAAACACATTTTCCTGTCCAGAAAAAATGGACAGAGGTTTATTTATTTTTTGTATGAATCAGCAGCTGCTGAATTGTTGAATAAAAGATGCATTTTTCATTTAAGTACCCATCTTTCTTGTGTTTATTATCATTTGCCACATATTTAAAGCAACTTCATGCTAAATTTAAGAAAAAATTAATAATTATCCGATTAGTCGACTAATCGTTTCAATAGTCGGTGACTAGTCGACTATTAAAATAGTCGTTAGTTGCAGCCCTATTGGGAACCATTTGGGGTTCAGTATCTTGCTCAAGGATACTTCGACATGGAGGCTGCCATGGTCAGGGATTGAGCCACCAACCCTCCGATCAATGGGCTCTACCAATCTCTACCAACTGAACCACAGCCGCCCGCAATGTTACAATGTAATTTAGCAGCTGCTTTTATCCAAAGTGTCAACTGAGAGTTCATACAACACAAGCAAAGATCTAGCTAGAAACAGTTATCTCCACAACCAGAAGACATAGAGCAACATTAACATTCATTTAGAGTTTCTGGCTACATGATGAATGCAAGTCCAACTCTCCTCTTAGCTCTATTTTGGTCTCCACCAACTTCTCAGGGAAATGTCTGGCTCTTTAAATGTTCAACTTTATTCACTAGCTTGTTGCTGACATTGTCTGTTTGCAGTTTGCTGGACGTAGTCAGCATGACATCACCGTGACATCACTCATTGTTTTGTGGACTGCCCGTTTGAAGCATCGAGTTCAACGCAGTGTTGCCAAATTAGCAACTTTGTCGCTATATTTAGCAACTTTTCAGACTCCCCTAGCGACTATTTTTTTTAAAAAGCGGCTAGCGACAAATCTAGCGACTTTTTCTGGTGTTATTGGAGACTCGTTCTTACTCTTTTTAACTCGTTCTTACTCTTCTTAATGAGCAGCGACAAGTGGCCCAGTCCTCCTGCAGGAGTCTCTCCCAGCTGCATTCACAGAGCCGGAGGGGATGTTAACCCCTCAGCGTCCAGTCTGCAAATCGCAAATCGCTGGTTGGTTTACAGTTAGAGTCTCTTTTGGGTCCCTTTTGCCGGTCCCGAGGACGAATAAAGGAGTGTGGACAGTGCACTTGCAGTTAAAAAAAATATTTACGGTGTAATTTACTCACTTTTTGTCTTTCCCACAACGTTACACCAACGTTACACCTCTCTCCTACATCGTCCATTACAAGTATATTCACATGGTAAATTATGCAAATTAGGTGATGAGGCCATTTAGCGACTTCTAGCGACTTTCCTTACTGAGGAGTTGGCAACACTGGTTCAATAATACGGTTGTCGCCATTTTGCCTTACGTCTGTCCTGTTTTTTGATACCAGGAGATATTTAGATCATATTCAGACTGGGGACGCGCAAGGACGTGAAATCAAAACATTATTTTACTTTTGGAAAAATGAACAGCAGACTCCTTGGAGTGTCTTTTTGAACAAGAGGATGCTGAACAAGTTTTTTCATGAACAAAATGTTCAAATAAGCTTTGATGAACTGAGGGTCCTGGTCTGAGCTCTGTCTTCCTCCAGCTGAGCCTGATGGACAGTCTGGGATCTGTCCAGGTCCTCTTTGATGCCTTCTTCTTCCTGCTTAGTCTAAGCTGCAGCTTCTTAGTTTAAGCCCGTTCAAACACAAGCTCACTCTCCAACTCTTCTGCTTTTGTGTGTTTTGAAGGGCCTCTTTCTTTCTCTCACTTCATCTGCTGCAGCTGGCTTCACAGGTCCTTGGTAATGGACATCTGCTGCATGAGATGTCTCTGAGCTTTCTGCAGGGTTTCAGGTTCTCTGTCTCCTTGGGTGAAGAGTGGATCATTTTAGCCTGAGCCTCATTCAGCTGGGCTTTCAGGCTACATATCTCCCTCTTCATTAGCTCTCTCATCACTCCAATCATTGCCCCCCTTCTGTTCTTGGAGCTGATCAAGGAAATCGGCCAACAAGTCTTCTTGATTTTCCACAATTTCTTCATAACTTGCATGCTCCAGTTAGCCACTGTTGCTAGCTGAGCTAACATACAGCCCACACTGTCAATCACTACTTTCAGTGATAAACTATTGTCTACTTTTCAAATTCTTTCAGCTAATTTTACCTGAGGGAGCAACACTATTCTTGTAAAGCGAGGTTGAGCTTTATTCATTGTCATTAAAAAGCAAAAGCAGCATGTGAATACGTTCAGTATATCTTCATTAGCTAGCATAGCAAAGAGGTGCTAATGAACGCGCTGTACTCTGCTACTGTTAGCGCTGTGTTAACACTGTGTATCTCGTTCCAGCCTCTCTATAGGTAACACATTATTAATATTAATTATATTAGTTAACATAACTTAAGTGGCTCACTTCACCCTCGTAAGGACTTCACCTTCGACATTTACCTTCATTTATTTAATGTTTAAACTGTCTTTTATAACGCCTTACCAGGAAGTTTTCTCAGTGGTTTTGCCGCTGTTTCACAAAATTATGTGAAAGGACAACAAGGACGACTTCTTAACAGGGTTCCATGCTGGTGGCAGATTTTTGTGAGATGAAGTTGTATTACATGCACCGCAGACGCAACATTCATTTTTATATTTTATTGCTTGAAGTATGCCTAGGTTGTTCTTTTTATTTAATTGTGTTGTCATTGTCTCTGTGTGTAATGCTGCTGCTACACTGTAATTTCCCAGCTTGGGATAAATAAAGTCTATCTATCTATCTATTCAACCAGGACTAGTCTGAAACCGACTAAACCAGCCTGAAAATAAAGATCTGAAACGAGTCGTATAGTTGACTGACTCTATGATTGGCCAGTCTGCATTTAAAACGTTTGATATTTAAGAAGAACAAGAAGACTGACTAAATTTTCATCTCTGTGATTAAAGATTTAATATGTGATACATATTTACATTTAGTCATTTAGCAGACGCTTTTATCCAAAGCGACTTACAGGAAGAATTCACTACGTGTTTTCATGTTGTTTCCTCCGGTTCTCAGATTTTATAGAATCATAGCAGAGTCAGGGAATGAAAGGTTATGGATGCAAATCAGTTTGCATTATTTTGATTAGATTTGAAAGCTCATTGTCCCCAAAGGGAATCTTGCATTAGCATCACAGTGATACATTCTTGCACGACTTTGTGCACAATTGTGTCCTCTGGATTCTCTACTTGTGGTAATCCGTAGTGTATCTTGTGGTTCTTACTACTTGCAGGCGTCCCTAACCAGAGTCTAAACACATCCAGATAATCTGCTTGTAACAAACTCAACACTTGCACAACACCAGCGTGCCCCGTCACCTATCCAATTACAAGCTTGCTACCGCTATTTGTCGCATGCTGTGAGGAGAGGCCAGCTGTGTGTGTGTGTGTTTATGTTGTGTGTGTGTGTGTGTGTGTGTGTTTATGCTGTGTGTGTGTGTGTGTGTGTGTGTGCTGGATGGGTCTCTCCTGTCCATGTGCTGCAGTAAACGGGTCAGTGCGTCTCCTGGGCGAGCCGGCTGGAGCTGCTGCTCGCTGACCTGAGGCTGCATGTCTGCTCAGAGCTGCGGGTGGTGCAGTGACCTCACATGGCGGCTTGGTTGGAGGAGAGGAAACGAGGAAGCAAAGGCATGAATATCTCTGATGCTGCCCTGAGCTCTGGTCACACTACGCTGCCTCAAGTCCAGGTCCTGGATTTAGAATCCCTCTTCCTTAGCACTGTAGAGCCCTGTTTACTGGCTGTTTACTGGCTGTTTACTGGCTGTTTACTGGCTGTTTACTGGCTCTAATCAGCTCTACACTGTAAACAATTGTCTCTTAAATTAACAGTAAATACTGGCAGCAGGGTTTCCAGCATACAGTATATATATATATATATATACACTACTGGTCAAAAGTTTTAGAACACACCAACTTTTCCAGAATTTAATTGAAAATTATGCAGTTTAATGTCTCAGTGTACTCTGGAATTAATGCACATTTGCAACATTTAAAATTCTTTATTGAGCATGATTTTCTTCATTCTTCACTTTCATGTTTTGAAAGTAAAAAAAAAAGATTCAAAATCACATTTTATGTTGGACTAAAGGACTAAAAAAAAAGACACAAAATGACCAAAAAAAGACACAAAATGACAAAAAAAAGACACCAAAAGACACAAAATGACAAAAAAAGACACAAAATGACCAAAAAAAGACACAAAATGACTTACAAAGACATGAAAAGAATTCAAAAATGGACAAAATAGCCCAAGACTCCATAGAGTTAAGTTGTTAACCCATTTCTTGTTCCATGAAAAAGGCCTACTTGTTAATTCTACAGTTCCTCTACTGTTATCTACTTTACACTATGGTACTGTGATAAAACCACATACTGAATTACAGAACAATCCTGCATTTCATTGATTTTTACAGTAGACTAAAACACAGTATAGAGCTGAAGCTAGTTGCAATATTGTTGCAGTATACAATGCAGTCATTTTTTGTAAATAGAGCATATTACTGTCTGAAAGCCAATCACTATGAATTAAGCGCTGTCTTCACTGTAACCTCAGTAATCTTAATAAACCATTTACTGAATGAGTTAGTTAAGTAAAATACAGGCATTAAAAATGTGAACAAGAAGAGACTTAGAAAATATCATATATATATATCATATATTTTCTAGGAAACGGCAAGCTACCTACAAATATTGCCCAGAATGCATTGTTTTCTACAGTATAATACCTTTTTTTTATTTTTCAAAAGATTTTTTTTTGGCCATTTTCAAGGCTTTATTGAGAGTAACAGAGTGAAAGGGGGAGACAGAGGGGAAGACCTTAATAATAATAATACCTTTTAATAGAAAACAGTATGTTACTGTCACAATTTGACTGTTTTCTTACAGCGTATGGAATTTAACTTATATGCATTATTGCCTTTTTTCTTCAACATAACTGATGCAGGCATTGCATAAAGGGCATAAAGAGCAGCAGCATGGTGGAGTTTACATAATATGAAAGCTGACCCAGATGTCAGGAATGCTTACAGACTAATTTCTGAGCTCCTGGTTCTATCTGAGGTTTGGAGAGGATGCAACAATTTCAGTTGCTTGTGTACTTAACGCTTCACTGAGCAATGTTTTTGTGACCAATGTTGGATCAAATGAATCCCTGTAATATAATATAAGGGTCGCATGCAGTGTCGACCTTAATGACAGCCAAACATTGTCTACTTTTGGCTGCAGAGGGACGACAGGACAATCTAAAGTGCAATCTTTTATTTGCTTGTGTAAGTGCAGAATCAAGCATCAAAAGTGATCAGTGAAGTGCTTTATATCGTTAGTATCTAGAAACATTCTCTCTTCTATATTAGGGATTTGCTTCCTTGATTTTTTTGCTGCAGACATCCATTTTTCATGCATAGTTTATGTTTTTACTGTATCACTTTGAATCTTGAATCTGAATCTGCTAGTGCTACTTAGCTTAGCATTAGCTTAGCTCGTAGCCTCGCGTCAACCTGCTCTGACACACGTGTGTCTGTTGTGTCTGTGTTAGTGATCAATTCCTCCTCGTCCCTCTAAACCAGCTGCAGGTTGCAGCACAGCGCCACTGTTTTTAGAGCTCATTTAATAAATTACGTGGTATCGGATCGGTGCCTAGACTCCAGTACTCAATGATACCGATGCAGCATTTTCGGCAGTATCGGAGCCATTTCTGATACTGGTATCAGAAATGGGAACAACTCTAAATGATGAAAGGGTTTTATGGTTATCCATGAGTGTCCCCTTTACAGGCGTGTCCACTTTATGTTAATCCCATGCAGGATCATGCAGGTTTTCCTTGCAAAATAATTTTGTTATTTCCGTCTTGTAGCAGTTTGACAGTTCCGGGGTTCCAGTCAGAACTAATCTGACAGTTTTCTTTTGTATTTTTGATTCGTCAAACTTACACAGGACCCATGCATGGACCCCACTAACAACCAGAAATTAAGCAACCTTTTCCAAAGGCGACCCATTAAACACAAAACACACACACACACACAAGAATTTGCAATTCAACACAGTGTATTATTCAATTCAGTGCCCCCAAATACAACCCATAATTCACACCAAGGTTATTATAGTTAACGAAAACTAACAAAATAACGAAAACTAAAATTGAACATTTTCGTTAACTGAAATAAAAATAAAAACAGGAGTTTTTTTAAAACCGATAACTAACTGAAACTGTATTGTGTGGTTACAAATCTAACTAAAACTAACTAAAATTATAGTGAAAATGTCCTTAGTTTTCGTCTTTGTCAACTTTTTTCATTCATAATTCAGTGTTTCTATTTGAACATGCAGGAACACATGGTGAATATGTTTACTGAGACTGGGATGTTTACACTAGAACCAAAATACAAAACACCAGAACTGTAAGAGTTAATAACCTTATTGAGGCTAAGATGAATAAACCAAAGGAAATAAAGGCACATACCCATTACAAAAAAACTAAAACTAATAAAAACTAAACTAAAACTAAGCATTTTCAAAAAATAAAAACTAAAATAAAACTAGCAAACTCACTCTAAAAACTAACTAAAACTAACTGAATTTGAAAACGAAAATTCACAACGAAATTAAAACTAAAACTAATGAAAAATCCCAAACTATTATAACCTTGATTCACACAGCCCAAAACACCAAAAATAGTCTCTTTCTTCCAACCAAAAATAGTCCTTTTAAGGTACCCAACCAATAAACAAAATAGTCAGTTTTTTAAAATAAAAGTTGGTCAACCAAAACCCAAACTAAGTGGCGCCTCCAGCGTCTAATAAACCAGCTTTGACCGCGGTTTTACCTCCCGGTTGGCGGCAGACGTCGGAAAAGTTCCGTCGGGGGGAAGCAAGAGTTTTGGAGCCAGTGAATAAATCCAATGGTGAGACACGAACACTACACAATACAACACGGACTGGAAACCCGCTACCAGGGATTGGCAGGCTAACAGACTCTGGACAAGCTAGCCCTCTTCCTCCTCAGTAGCCACGGGCCGCCATCTTGAATGGCATTTTTGTGATTTGCTGAACAGAGGGCGTGCTGGAGTCCGGGGCGTTCCCGGAAGTATGACATCATCGCTACAGTCTGTAATATTGTATTTGAGTATTTCTGCATACTGGTCTAGGACCATCACTGCTTCACAGTGAAAGTTTCCAGTAGAGCAATCTGATGACTTTCAAACTCACATAGTGTTCAGGTGCTATTACTGGCAGAATGGAGCTATTGTTCATTACCTAATCACTGTCAAAAGGGGCTGAAATTAGATAATAATTTCTCAGAAGTTGGTGGAACTAACGGGGAATAAAGCAAGAGCCTATTACAGCAACAGTATACTCTTATAGACTCTGATTGACCCTTTGTAGTGAGAACAGGTGGCTCGTTCCTAGAATCATCTAGAATTACACTACCGGTCAAAAGTTTTAGAACACCCCGATTTTTCCAGTTTTTTATTGAAATTCAAGCAGTTCAAGTCAAATGAACAGCTTGAAAGGGTCCAAAGGTAAGTGGTGAACTGCCAGAGGTAAATAAAAAAAGGTAAGCTTAACCAAAACTGGAAAATAATGTACATTTCAGAATTATACAAGTAGGCCTTTTTCAGGGAACAAGAAATGGGTTAACAACTTAACTCTATGGAGTCTTGGGCTATTTTGTCCATTTTTGAATTCTTTTCATGTCTTTGTAAGTCATTTTGTGTCTTTTTTTGGTCATTTTGTGTCTTTTTTTGGTCATTTTGTGTCTTTTGGTGTCTTTTTTTGTCATTTTGTGTCTTTTTTTAATCATTTTGTGTCTTTTGGTGTCTTTTTTTGTCATTTTGTGTCTTTTTTTGGTCATTTTGTGTCTTTTGGTGTCTTTTTTGTCATTTTGTGTCTTTTTTTGGTCATTTTGTGTCTTTTTTTAGTCCTTTAGTCCAACATAAAATGTGATTTTGAATCTTTTTTTTACTTTCAAAACACTATCATGCTCAATAAAGAATTTTAAATGTTGCAAATGTGCATTAATTTCAGAGTACACTGAGACATTAAACTGCATCATTTTCAATTAAATTCTGGAAAAGTTGGTGTGTTCTAAAACTTTTGACCAGTAGTGTACATTTTTGGTGCTAATTCTACGTACCTCATCTATCAGATATCTCTTATATAATTATGTTTTATTAACAACCACAATTTCCACATCACTACACAGTATTTGAATCAAAAAGGGGAACAGAGGACAGGATTTTGGTCGAGCATAACAGGTTTTCTGAGAATACAAAGGACGACTTGGCAGTGTCTTCTTTGAAGCTAATAATAAAGTTTGTGGGTTGGGAAAGAATCGTTGTAGGAGGCATACAGTGTAATAACACACCAAATTAAAACTACACAGTGAGATGGCACATCAAAAAACTTGAAAAAAGAGAAACAAGGACAATGCAATTATCACTTTCCGTCATTTAAAAAGCACATAAGACAAAAAAGATGTGGGGACTTGGCAGGAACAATACCCCGAGGATCTTCATGCAGAGACACAGTATTTCTGTTATATGCTTCTATAAATGAGTCAATGTGATAATTGTAGTCACTTTTCCATGAAATTCTCGATGTGCGACATAAAGCTTCTGAGTTTTCTGATTAAATGTTGCACATACTTTACTGGAGTCTGTTTTTTAAAACTGGTGGCTGAATAGAAGGAACTATCCCCGTCACTTTATTTCAGAATATTCCACCTTCTTGCTTCAATGAAAACCAGCACTATGTACAATACAGGCCAAAAGTTATTGTTGTTATATAACTGATTATAGTAAATTCACATTACTCCTTTTTAACACAAATAAGTGTTGAGTCTTGTTGTTTAATTTTGTGTTGTTGTCTTGTATTTGTTGTTTGTTTGTTTTGTACTTGTTCGTCTTTTATTTTGTGTTCAAGATAGATTTAGAAGAAAACAAGAAGACTGACTATATTTGAATCTCTGTGATTCAAGTGAGAGAGATTACAGAGATTTATATATATAATTGTAGTCACTTTTCCGAGCCTTTTCTGAGTTTTCTGATTAAATGTTGCACATACTTTACTGGAGTCTGTTTTTTTAAACTGGTGGCTGAATAGAACGAACTATCCCTGTCACTTTATTTCAGAATATTCCACCTTCTTGCTTCAATGAAAACCAGCACTATTTTTCAGGAAATTTATGTCTATTGGAAATCATGTGAGTTCTCATATTATTATAGACACAAAGCCCACCTGCAGCTCTTTATTCCTCGCTGCAGCAGCCAGAGACGTTCAGACAGGATTCTCATTTGAATGTCTTGTCATAACCCATAAAAGAATATTACCTGTTGGGCTAATGAATGGCTACACTGGTGATCCAACTCTCAGGTGGTGACATGTTTTCCTCCACTTGGTTCCACAACACTAGCTCATCAATTCAGGAGCGGCACAAATGTTCAGCTGCACGCCATTATCACAACGTGTGACGGCAAAGTGTTTTTTCACACTTCTTTCTTTTCTACTGATGTGCAATAACGGATTAGAGTTTGGTGAGGATGGTAGGATGGTGTATCTTTGGTCAAACACGTCAACACACAAAGGCCACAATCATTTCCACCATGTGTGAAGAAAGGAAACTGTGTTGATGTGGTGCTGGGGCCCTGTTCATTCCTATGAAAGTTGCACAGTGGGGGTCGCCAAATCATTTTGGAAGTCAGCTCTGTCTCCACTGTGTTAAAGTGTTCATGTGTTCATGTGTTTTAGTCTTTTTGGTCATTTAATGTCTTTTTTTTGTCATTTTGTGTCTTTTTTGGTCATTTTGTGTCTTTTACTGATCATTTTGTGGTCAATTTGTGTCTTTTTTGGTCATTTTGTTTCCTTTTTTTGGTCATTTTGTGTCTTTTTTGTAATTTTGTGTCTTTTTTTGGTAATTTTGTGTTTATCTAGTCATATTGTGTCTTTTTGGTAATTTTGTGTCTTTTTTGGTCATTTTGTTTCCTTTTTTTGGTAATTTTGTGTTTATCTAGTCATATTGTGTCTTTTTTGTAATTTTGTGTCTTTCTTGGTCATTTTGTGTCTTTTTTGGTCATTTTGTGTCTTTTACTGAAGTGTTTTTTCACACTTCTTTCTTTTCTACTGATGTGCAGTAACGGATAAGAGTTTGGTGAGGATGGTAGGATGGTGTATCTTTGGTCAAACACGTCAACACACAAAGGCTGCAATCATTTCCACCATGTGTGTAGGAAGGAAACTGTGTTGATGTGGTGGTGGGGCCCTGTTCATTCCTATGAAAGTTGCACAGTGGGGGTCGCCAAATCATTTTGGAAGTCAGCTCTGTCTCCACTGTGTTAAAGTGTTCATGTGTTAATGTGTTTTAGTCTTTTTGGTCATTTAATGCCTTTTTTTTTTGTCATTTTGTGTCTTTTTTGGTAATTTTGTGTCTTTTACTGATCATTTTGTGGTCAATTTGTGTCTTTTTTGGTCATTTTGTGGTCAATTTGTGTCTTTTTTGGTCATTTTGTTTCCTTTTTTTGGTCATTTTGTGTCTTTTTTGTAATTTTGTGTCTTTTTTTGGTAATTTTGTGTTTATCTTGTCATATTGTGTCTTTTTGGTCATTTTGTGTCTTTTTTGGTCATTTTGTTTCCTTTTTTTGGTCATTTTGTGTCTTTTTTGGTCATTTTGTTTCCTTTTTTTGGTCATTTTGTGTCTTTTTTGTAATTTTGTGTCTATTTTGGTCATTTTGTGTCTTTTTTGGTCATTTTGTGTCTTTTACTGAAGTGTTTTTTCACACTTCTTCCTTTTCTACTGATGTGCAATAACGGATTAGAGTTTGGTGAGGATGGTAGGATGGTGTATCTTTGGTCAAACACGTCGACACACAAAGGCCACAATCATTTCCACCATGTGTGAAGAAAGGAAACTGTGTTGATGTGGTGGTGGGGCCCTGTTCACTCCTATGAAAGTTATTCAGTGACACAGGAAGCCAAAATAAAATCGACTTTTGTGTATAAAACTACTCAGATCTGCATCAATAGGCCAATAGAGTAAGTGCACTAGCATGTCCTTTAACCCAGCTATTCTCAACCTTGGGGTCTGGAGATGATTTCTGGGGGTCGCCAAATCATTTTGGAAGTCAGCTCTGTCTCCACTGTGTTAAAGTGTTCATGTGTTAATGTGTTTAAGTCTTTTTTGGTCATTTAATGTCTTTTTTTGGTCATTTTGTGTTGTTTTTTTTGTCATTTTGTGTCTTTTACTGAAGTGTTTTTTCACACTTCTTTCTTTTCTACTGATGTGCAATAACAGATTAGAGTTTGGTGAGGATGGTAGGATGGTGTATCTTTGGTCAAACGAGTCAATACACAAAGGCCACAATCATTTCCACCATGTGTGAAGAAAGGAAACTGTGTTGATGTGGTGGTGGGGCCCTGTTCATTCCTATGAAAGTTGCACAGTGGGGGTCGCCAAATCATTTTGGAAGTCAGCTCTGTCTCCACTGTGTTAATGTGTTCATGTGTTAATGTGTTTTAGTCTTTTTGGTCATTTAATGTTTGTTTTTTTTGTCATTTTGTGTCTTTTTTGGTAATTTTGTGTCTTTTACTGATCATTTTGTGGTCAATTTGTGTCTTTTTTGGTCATTTTGTGGTCAATTTGTGTCTTTTTTGGTCATTTTGTTTACTTTTTTTGGTCATTTTGTGTCTTTTTTTGTAATTTTGTGTCTTTTTTTGGTCATTTTGTGTTTATCTAGTCATATTGTGTCTTTTTGGTCATTTTGTGTCTTTTTTGGTCATTTTGTTTCCTTTTTTTTGGTAATTTTGTGTTTATCTAGTCATATTGTGTCTTTTTTGTAATTTTGTGTCTTTTTTGGTCATTTTGTGTCTTTTTTGATCATTTTGTGGTCAATTTGTGTCTTTCTTGGTCATTTTGTGTCTTTTACTGAAGTGTTTTTTCACACTTCTTTCTTTTCTACTGATGTGCAATAACGGATTAGAGTTTGGTGAGGATGGTAGGATGGTTTATCTTTGGTCAAACAAGTCAACACACAAAGGCCACAATCATTTCCACCATGTGTGAAGGAAGGAAACTGTGTTGATGTGGTGGTGGGGCCCTGTTCATTCCTATGAAAGTTGCTCAGTGACACAGGAAGCCAAAAAATTTTGACTTTTTTGTGTATAAAACTACTCAGATCTGCATCAATGGGCCAATAGAGGAAGGGCACTAGCATGTCCTTTAACCCAGCTGTTCTCAACCTTGGGGTCGGGACTCCAATTGGGGTCGCGAGATGGTTTCTGTCAAATTATTATTATGTCAAATCTGTCCCTAACGCAAGTCCTAATGTTGACAACGCGGATAGTTGTTACTATTGTAAAGAGAAAGGACATTGGAAAGCAGATTGTGCCGTGTTAAAGGCTAAAACCAGGGGAGTGAAAGCTAATGTGAGACCTGTTGCATTTGCTGCGCCTGTTAAAGATTGTGTTTCTGAGTTGCTTACCCCTCACAGTTGTGAATCACAGGTTTTGGAGGCTTATGCTCCTTCCATTCGTGGTGGATCAGTGTCACTGGTGGGAAGTGATGTAGAAGTCCCAATAAAAATCCTGAGGGATACAGGGGCATACAATTCCTACATTGTTGACTCTGTATTGTCTTTTTCAAGTGACACTTTTACCGGTGACTCTGTTCTTAGCCGGGGAATGGGTTTAAGCGTTTTCCCAGTACCTTTACACAAGATGGTTCTGAACTGTCAACTGGTTCAGGGTGAGGTAGCTGTGGGTGTGCGACCAGCGTTGCCTATTGAAGGCATACACCTTATTTTAGGGAATGGCTTGGCTGGAAGCAGAGTTTGGATCGACACTCCTCCGTCACCTGTAGTCACACTTTGTCCTTCTGATTTGGTCTCTGAGAAGAATCCTGATGCGGTGCAGGAGGTTTCTTCGTCCTGTGCGGTTACACGCGCTATGTGTAAAACACAGACTGAGGTGTCACCTGGCAGTAACAGTACTGAGGTGGTTTTTGAGGTTCCATCTTTGTCTGAGCTTCCTTTGTCACTGTCTCATAGTGAGGTTGTTCAAGAGCAGGGTAATGACGTCTCTTTGAAGGAAATATTTGAGCG
This sequence comes from Centropristis striata, assembly GCF_030273125.1. NCBI lineage: Eukaryota > Metazoa > Chordata > Actinopteri > Perciformes > Serranidae > Centropristis > Centropristis striata. The sequence goes on from NC_081536.1 coordinate 792,750, forward strand.
TGTTTTGCCTGCCTCGGAGATGAGTAATGTAGCAACTGGTTACTTTTTACATAATGGTTTGCTGGTCAGAAAATGGGTTCCTGTGAGTGAGGATGGGGTAAGAAGTGATGTTTTCCAGATAGTGGTTCCGACAAAGTTGCGTTCCCTCGTCTTGAAAGTGGCACATGATGAGTGTGGACATTTTGGTGTCCGGAAAACATACCTCAACATCCTGAAACATTTCTTTTGGCCTCGGATGAAAAGGGACGTGTCGGCATACATTAAAACCTGCCATGTATGCCAGCTCACAGGAAAGCCAAATCAAAAAGTTAAGCCTGCACCACTGCAGCCTATCCCGGCGGTGAGTGAACCTTTTACTCATCTCATTGTAGATTGTGTGGGTCCGTTGCCATGTGCCAAGTCTGGTTGTAAATATCTGCTTACTGTGATGTGTCAGAGCACTAGGTATCCAGCTGCGTACCCGTTGAGGTCAATTACGACCAAAGCCGTCGTGAAGGCATTGTCTCAGTTCATTTCTATATTTGGCATACCCAAAGTGATCCAGAGCGACCAGGGGTCGAATTTTTCGTCTCATATGTTTGGACAGGTGTTGAAAACTGTTGCGAATAAAACAAAACCAATCATCGGCCTATCATGCACAAAGCCAGGGTGCTTTGGAAAGATTCCATCAAACTCTTAAGTCTCTTTTGCGTGCCTATTGTACTGAGCTAGATAGAGACTGGGAAGAGGGGCTTCCCTGGTTAATGTTGGCTGCAAGGGAGGCAGTGCAAGAGAGTACAGGCTTTAGCCCGAATGAGCTGGTCTTTGGACATACAGTAAGGGGTCCCTTGGCAGTATTGAAAGAGAATTGTGTAGATACAGACCCGCCAAGGAATTTGGTTGACTTTGTGAATGGTTTCAGACATCGTCTGTTTAAAGCTGGATGTATGGCACGGGAAAAACTAGGTGCGTCTCAAATGAGAATGAAAAGTTGGTATGATCGTCGTACAGAGCGCCAGGATTTCTCTCCTGGAGATCAGGTTCTCGCACTTACACCCATTGTTGGCTCACCATTTCAAGCTAAGTATACAGGCCCATACATAGTCGGTGAGAAAGTTTCTGATTTGAATTATGTTGTTGCAACACCAGGTCGCAGGAAGGCAAGGCGACTCTGTCATGTTAATCTCCTCAAACCTTACTACAAGCGTGTAGTGGAGACAGATTTGGACCAGGATGGGAAGAGTGTAGTGTGTCCAGATCTTGCAGAGGTTTTGGTGCAGGAGGCAGGAGATGTACCTGAGCCTGACGAAAGTCTGCTAAGTGGGCGTTTGAAAAATTCTGAATCACTTTGTAATTTGGAGAAGCTGTTGGCGCATCTGCCAGAGTCAAAATGCCATGAGCTGTCAAAGTTAGTACGAAGATATCCAGGTTTGTTTGGTGACGTTCCTTCAAGAACTGACTGGATTGAGCATGATATAGATGTTGGGGATGCTCAACCGATTAAACAGCATTTCTACCGTATGGCGCCAGTTAAACGCAGTTGTTTGGATGCTGAGGTGGCATATATGCTCCAAAACGACATTGCTGTTCCATCGTCATCCAGCTGGGCTTCTCCATGCATTTTAGTGCCAAAACAAGATGGAACACCTAGATTCTGTACTGACATGAGAAAAGTAAATTCTGTGACAAAATCAGATTCTTTTCCTATACCGCGTATGGATGATTGCATAGACCAAGTTGGGTCTGCAAAATTTGTCAGTAAATTTGATTTACTGAAAGGCTATTGGCAGGTTCCCTTGTCCAAACGTGCACAGGAGATATCTGCCTTTATTACACCGTCGGGTCTGTATTCTTACAGAGTGATGCCATTTGGATTGAAGAATGCCCCCGCAACATTTCAGCGTTTGATGAATCGTGTAGTGTCGGGTCTGAAAGGTTGTTCTGTTTATCTTGATGATGTGGTCATTTACAGTGACACATGGCACTCACATCTTCAACGCATCCGTGCCCTATTTGACCGTTTGACTGAAGCGCAACTCACCATTAATTTGGCCAAATGTGACTTTGCGATGGCCACGGTGACATACTTGGGCCATGTGGTGGGACAGGGTCGTGTGGCTCCGGTCCAGACTAAAGTCAGGGCAATTACAGAGTATCCACAACCTACGACAAAAAAGGAACTGCAGAGGTTCCTGGGGTTGGTGGGATACTACAGGAGTTTTTGTAAAAACTTCTCCACTGTCGTGTTTCCTCTCACTGAACTGCTCAAAGCCAAGGTGAAATTTGATTGGTCGTCTGATTGTCAGCAGGCTTTTGATAATGTCAGATTACTGTTGTGCTCTACTCCTGTTCTCGCTGCTCCTTCTTTTGATCGAACCTTTATGCTGCAAGTAGATGCCAGCCAGGTGGGAGCAGGTGCTGTCTTATTGCAGAATGATGACCAGGGTGTGGTAAGACCAGTCAGTTTCTTCTCAAGAAAGTTTAATAGTTACCAAGGTAATTACTCTGTTATTGAGAAGGAGGCTTTGTCACTTGTTATGGCTTTGCAACATTTTGATGTCTATGTAGGAGCGGGAGGGCCGACGGTGGTTTACACAGACCACAATCCGCTGACATTTTTGCGGTCATTAAGATGTCCAAACCAGAGGCTGATGCGCTGGTTGCTGTTTCTCCAGGCTTACGACCTGGACATTAGACATATAAAAGGAACAGAGAATGTCATTGCAGATGCGCTGTCTCGTGCTCCTCTGCAGTGAATTATTGTTGGTGTGATTTCCCATATTTGATATGGCCTTTTGTATTATTGTTCATCTGTTCCTGCTGCGCCTGTCTTCTTAATTTGCTCCTCAGGTACCGGGGTTGCTGACGATGGGTGGGGGGAGGTTACAGTTGAAGAATCCAGCATAAAGGTCATGTATTATTTCATTTTGTTGAATATTTGTTTTGTTTTTGTACCTGCGTGGTATGGTGATGGTATGCCGGTGATCCTTGTGGGACACCGACTTTTTAAGGGGGGGGGTGTGACGGTCCCCGTCTAGTGTTGAGGTGCTGATCATGTGACTGACAGTTGTTTCTCCCATGTGTCCCTGAAGGCACCATCAACAGATTGCAGATTGGGAGCACCTGGTTCAGGCGCTCCTTAAAGCATAAAAACCCAGAGTCAAGGTGGCTCTTTCTCTCTGGACTCTCTCTGGGCTGCATCCTGCCAGCAGCATTTTGTCTTTGTTTGGTTTCTGCTTTGTTTCCACTTTACAACATTTACACTTCATGTTGCTCACACATCCACACTTACATTACTGATGTTACTGACTTACACACTTCATATTTGTACTTATTACCTCAGTTGTTTAAGTTAGTTTAATAAATTCATTATTTTCTAGACATCCTTTGTGTCCTGTTCCGTATTTGTCATGGCCTAGGAGCCGGGTTATGACATCTGGGGGTCGCCAAATCATTTTGGAAGTCAGCTTAAAGTGTTCATGTGTTAATGTGTTTTAGTCTTTTTGGTCATTTAATGTCTTTTTTTGTCATTTTTTTGTCATTTTGTTTCCTTTTTTGTCATTTCGTGTCTTTTTTGATCATTTTGTGTCTTTTTTGGTCATTTTGTGTCTTTTTTTTGTAATTTTGTGTCTTTTTTTGGTAATTTTGTGTTTATCTAGTCACATTGTGTCTTTTTTGGTCATTTTGTTTCCTTTTTTGTCATTTTGTGTCTTTTTTTGGTCATTTTGTTTCCTTTTTTGTCATTTTGTGTCTTTTTTTATCATTTTGTGGTCAATTTGTGTCTTTTTTGGTCATTTTGTTTCCTTTTTTTGGTCATTTTGTGTCTTTTTTTTGTAATTTTGTGTCTTTTTTTGGTAATTTTGTGTTTATCTAGTCATATTGTGTCTTTTTTGGTCATTTTGTGTCTTTTTTTGTCATTTTGTTTCCTTTTTTGTCATTTTGTGTCTTTTTTGGTCATTTTGTGTCTTTTTTAATCATTTTGTGGTCAATTTGTGTCTTTCTTGGTCATTTTGTTTCCTTTTTTTGGTCATTTTGTTTCTTTTTTGGGTGATCTGAACTGTGCGTGTGAGATTGTGTTCAGTGAGCGGGGGTCGCGGACAACATGCATGTTAAATTGGGGGTCGCGACTCAAAAAGGTTGAGAACTACTGCTTTAACCCAACTGGTAGGAGGCCCCGGGGAGGACCCATGCTGTGTTCCAATCCCCATACTTCCATGAGTACTTAAACGCAGCACACTATCCGCACTTACTAAGTACGCAGATTTCAGCAAGTGAGTGTTGTTCCAGATCTAATACTCCGTGGTGAACTTACCGGAAATTATGCTCGCGACAGCCGACACGGCCCTTTGTGTTGTTTAATCTTTACTTCTACAATCCGGCAATATGGCTCCGTTAACGCAGCAAATGTGGAGAATGGGCCGCCGTTGTCGGCCGCCATTACAAACATTTTTTTCGGTCTGAGCGGCTCTGTCTGGCTCCGCCTCTTCCGCTACGTAGACAAGATGGCGGCCGTTGAGTGCGTATAGTGTACATTGTTCCACACTCAGCGTTTTGACCGTTATGAAGGCAACATCCGGGTCCTTTAGGTTCACTTCTTTTCGCCGCGATCGGAATCAGAACACCCTGCGTACTCAAACTAAGTATAGTAAGTACGGGAAGTATGGGGACTGGAACACAGCACCAGAACACGGTGGAGGGATTATATCTCCCTCCTGGTCTGGGAACGCCTCGGGGTCCAGGAGGAGCTGGACGTTGTGGCTGGGGAGAGCCTGCAGCCCCCGCGACCCGGCCCCGGATGAAACTGGATGGATGGATGGATGGATGTCCTTTAACCCACATAAACAAATGAAGGAAAATGACTCTGGACTCCTCGATGAGGCGGGTAGATTAACACCTCAAGGAACTAAGCGTCCTTACCTGCATAACTTGTCGAGAACCGTCAACCCCGTCAGGTTTAACTTGATGAGATGGTGGGTGGACGCCCAGCAGGACGGAAATAGAAAAGACCTGTCAAAGCGAGGATGAGCTCATCAAGAGTCAACGGCCGTCCACATCTGGAGACGAGATGGACAACACATTACATTAAATTACGTGTCATTTAGCTGACGCTTTTGTCCAAAGCGACTTATAATAAGACCAACACCAGATTATCTTCTCTATTGAAACACATGTGATGATTTCACCAGACGACCACAGACCGAATCGGTCGTGGCCCGGGTTAACAACGACCACGTCGCAAGATGGAACCGATTGATTGATTGATAATTTATTTGAACACATCCATGCCCTTTAATTCCCTGTCTCTGCTATGATTCTATAAAATCTGAGAACCTGAGGAAACGACATGAAAGCACGTAGTAAATCTGCGCGTTTATGCTATTCTCTATAATCTCTCTCACTTAAATCACATATATTCAAATATAGTCAGTCTTTTTTCTCTTCGTTTTACTCCAATTTGTTCCATAAATGAACAGCTGTTACCGCGGTTCATGGTGATTTGGTGTTGGTTCTGGTTTTTAACTTTATAAATATACACACCCCTCTGAAATTATAACGGCTTTGTCTCTTCATTCGCCACCAGACATTGGAATCATTGGAATGAATGGGGCTAAACCACCAATGCTGTATCTAGTTTTCTTCATAAATCTATGTGACTTCCACCTACACAGATTTACAGCCATTGTCATTGTTCACTACTTTGCTACAGCCTCAATAATATAACAAGTACCAGATACGTTACCATAGTATTTTTTATTCATGTTACACACTGTTGCTACATGTCAAACATCTTTAACCCTCTATGGTACGCATTATGATGCCAGTTGGGGGAAAAAAGTTGGAGTGGGTTTTTTTGTCTTAAAATAGACTAAATAAACATATTATGAAGAAAATTTATGATTTTTTGGGGGTTTGTTGCCCGTAGGCAAAATTGTACCATAACGTTGCACAAGTGGAAAAGAGAGTTTTTAAAATTAATTTTAACATCATTTATTTAATAAACATGTATAAAAGATTCAATAGCTTCAACAGGGTACAATACATAACATTTTAAATGATAAAACATTATTACCGGTTTCTTGTCTGAATGTTGCCTGTAGACAACATTGTACCATTGAACCAAATTAAAGCTCTGCTATTGGTTCCCTCTTTTTTTAAAGTATTGCATTTCTCAAAAACATGCATTGTAGAAATTTGACAGGCCAAAAATTGTTATGTTGCCTGAGGGCAACACTGTACCATAGAGCAGTAGTTCTCAACCTTTTTGAGTCGCGACCCCCAATTTAACATGCATGTTGTCCACGACCCCCACTCACTGAACAGAATCTCACACGCGCAGTTCAAATCACCCAAAAAGAAACAAAATGACCAAAAAAAGGAAACAAAATGACCAAAAAAAGACACAAATTGACCACTAAATGATCAAAAAAGACACAAAATGACCAGAAAAGACACAAAATCACCAAGAAAAGGAAACAAAATGACCAAAAAAAGACACAAATTGACCACTAAATGATCAAAAAAGACACAGAATGACCAAAAGAGACACAAAATGACCAGAAAAGACACAAAATCACCAAAAAGACACAAAATGACAAAAAAAGACACAAAATTACCAAGAAAAGGAAACAAAATGACCAAAAAAGACACAAATTGACCACAAAATGATCAAAAAAGACACAAAATGACCAAAAGAGACACAAAATGACCAGAAAAGACACAAAATTACCAAAAAGACACAAAATGACTAAAAAGAGACACAAAATTACCAAGAAAAGGAAACAAAATGACCAAAAAAGACACAAATTGACCACAAAATGATCAAAAAAAGACACAAAATGACCAAATAACACACAAAATGACCCAAAAAAGAAACAAAATGACCAAAAAAAGACATTAAATCACCAAAAAGACTAAAACACATTAACACATGAACACTTTAACACAGTGGAGACAGAGCTGACTTCCAAAATGATTTGGTGACCCCCAGAAATCATCTCACGACCCCAATTGGGGTCCCGACCCCAAGGTTGAGAATAGCTGCCATAGAGGGTTAATATCCTGCCACATCCAGCCTTATTAGTTGGTTATCATTAACAAGAGCATCTCCTTTATGAAAACTTAAACATGTTTGAAAAAAGGCACCTGTTCTGGTGGAATAACCAAACCCTGCTGATCTTATACATGTTGTCTTCTGTCGTACAGCTTTTAGCTACTAAACCATGACTTCCAGTTGAACTGGTGCTGCTCTTCCAGCTCTCTGCTGCCGGTGCCTTCAGGCTCACTGGGCTGAGATGATTGACTGGTAACTGTGCCAAATAAATAATTTGTTATTATAAAGCATTTGGCTCCATCAGCCTCAAGGGGCTTCAATCTATTTTCTCTCAGCTTTTTAGCAACAACATTACATTTTTTCTCTTTTTGCTTGTTTTGCTTCACTCCATGGTTCCTCCAAATGCCACCACAGATGGAAAGGGGTGGCCCAGTTAAAGTTAGAATGGACTGGAACAAAAGTTATTGGCTGACATGATGTAATATCCAACCGCGGTAGGTCAGTCTCTCACTTAGCCACACAATGCAGGTTCTACTTATTTATTTATTTATTTATTTTTATTTGATGGGACAATGCAGTTAATATTGATACAGGACATGCATCCAATGTGCTGCATATAGTGATATAGCTTCAGCTAATAACTACGTACAAAATCACAATACTATAAAAATCCAATATACAATTACCCCATCTACAAAATAGAATAAAATTACAAACAATTACAATATACAGTACAGGCCAAAAGTTTGGACACACTTTCTCATTCATTGCGTTTCCTTTATTTTCATGACTATTTACATTGTAAATTCATCAGAACTATTAATGAACACATGTGGAATTATGTACTTAACAAAAAAGTGTGAAATAACTGAAAACATGTCTTATATTCTAGTAAGCAAAGGGTGGTTACTTTGAGGAATCTAAAATACAAGACATGTTTTCAACTAGTGACTAATGACTGCTGGTCATTAGAAAGAATGCAGATTAAGGGACTTCTTCGTTGGTTTTACCTCAGGTGTGGTGGTTGCCTCTTGGTTAACAGGGTCACTCGTTAAGCCTTCACACCAGTCATCATTTTAACAAGAGAGAACTATTGGAGGGTAACACTATTCAAAGTGGGAACCAGTGTCCTCTAGGGTGCCCTTAAATGGAGAAAATATGATAAAGTGCCCTCTTGTGTTCCCTTTTGGTAGAGAAAACATTAACAAAAGTTATTATGAGAATGTTCACTGAGGTACTAAATCAAGTGAGAAGTAGGGCAATTTTCCTATAGACTTACATACAAATTGACTTCTTTTTGCAACCAGTGGAGTCGCCCCCTGCTGGTCATGAGAAAGAATGCAGATTAATGCACTTCTGCATTGGTTTTACTTTTCAGGCATGGAGGTTGCCGGTTGGTTAACAGGGTCACTCGTTAAGCCGCCACACTGTTTTTTCCCAGTTGGAACTATTGGAGGGGAACACTATTCAAAGTGGGAACAAACTTCAAGAAAGACCGGCATACTGTGTGACGTTAATCACAGTGCATGGCAGTTGTTAACTGCCGCAAAGTTAAACAATCACGTCTATTAGTTGCAAATGATTAATTCAGTTAACAGTTTACCAAAAACATGAACGTCTTCATTCAACACTTCTGCAGGCTATAAGCTTTCATAACTGTTGTTGGAGCACACAGGGAAATCACTGACTGCATTGTAAAACTGCAGTTAATGAAAGGACTCAGTAATCAAGAGCATGACTCACTTGGACATTTGAAATCCCAGTGTATTGTGAATTACATAATTATTCTCAAACATTCAGCACTATAAGCCCTAATTATATTTAAATGCTGTTTCACGTAATATAATATTATTTAAACCCCCCTTAAGCCTAACAGATTGATTTTAGCCACATTAGGGGCAATGGGAACAAGCTTAACAACACTGAAATATCATCTTATTAAGCTGGAAACTTTTAACAAACTTCTGAGCAAACAGCTGCCCCTTTACATAGTCCCTGTTCACAGCAGACGGTTTGATTTGCAGGACTGGGAATAGCAGGTGTATGTAATGCAATTAACAATGCCTGAGTGGTTTTGTGCATGCTGGTTCACTGTCACCCTGTCAAAGTTTACTGTGATACACTTGAATAGAAAAGAGCCACGGCTTCTGTTAATGTCTTCCGTTAAAAAAAGCCTAATTACAGTAATTAAGAGTCATTTTCTTTGGGTCACCCAGCACATATAAGTCCAATATTCACTCTCCATTTAGCTCTGTTTGTGTCTTACTATGCTCCATTCAAGATTATAATAGTTTTGGATTTTTCATTAGTTTTAGTTTTAATTTTGTTGTGAATTTTTGTTTTCAAATTCAGTTAGTTTTAGTTAGTTTTTAGAGTGAATTCTCTAGTTTTAGTTTAGTTTTTATTTTTTGAAAATGCTTAGTTTTAGTTTAGTTTTTATTAGTTTTAGTGTTTTTTGTAATGGGCTATGTGTTGGGTGCCAGATTCAAAGAGGCCATAATAAATGTTTCCTTTATTTCCTTTGGTTAATCATCTCAGCCCCAATAAGGTTATTAACTGTTTTGTATTTTGGTTCTAGTGTAAACATCCCAGTCTCAGTAAACATATTCACCATGTGTTGCATGTTCAAATAGAAACACTGAATTATGAATGAAAAAAGTGGACAAAAACGAAAACTAAGGACATTTCCACTATAATTTTAGTTAGTTTTAGTTAGTTTTGTAACCACAAAATACAGTTTTAGTTAGTTATCGTTTTTTAAAAACTCTAGTTTTTATTTTTATTTCAAGTTAACGAAAATGTGTTTTCAATTCTAGTTTTCGTTAGTTCGTTAGTTTTCGTTAACTATAATAACCTTGGCTCCATTCACCAGCTAGCTGCAGGCTGGAAGCTAATTTCTCAGTTTGCCACTACAAGCACAGTAAATTGATTCATTATCAATCTAAAATATTGGTATTATCAGCTTTAAATAAACAACTTTATCCAGGGATTTCCAGGCCAACAGAAATAGTGCTGGCCTTTAATGTCAATTTGACATAGTGGAAACCATGCAATTACTACGTCTGATTAGGACGGCTACATCAGTCTGCAGGCTGCTCTATGGGCCCATATATATGGAAAATCACGATTAATTTAGGGGTTTCATTTCGTTTCATTTCGTATCCGTTTATTTCGGTCAATACATGTCATTAAAAGAGAAGTAACAAACCAGAAAAAAACATTGATCAAAGTAAACAATAAGTAAACAGAGAAAGAAAATTGATAATAGACATTTGGACCGAAAAGGCTGAAGCAGCTTATTACGCCTGTTACAACTCAAGTTAATTTATTTTATTTATTAATAAAATAAAGAAGCAGTCACAAAAGAGAGAAAAGAAAGAAGCTGCTTGATTTTACCTTTTCCTAAATAGTAGCCACTCATTACTCTAACTTATATAAATGAATCATCCTATTTTTAGGTACTTTTTTGAATAAGTTAATGGTATTGCAAGTTTTCAAGTCTTTCTCCAATTTGTTCCTTAAATGAATAGCTGTTACCGTGGTGCATCGTGATTTGGTGTTGGTTCTGGTATTTAACTTTATAAATATACACACCCCTCTGAAATTATAACGGCTTTGTCTCTTCATTCGCCACCAGACATTGGAATTATTGGAATGAATGGGGCTAAACCACCAATGCTGTATCTAGTTCTCTTCATAAGTCTAACTTTAGAATTAAAAACTGTTGGCAGAGTTGTGTCCTGCCTTGTAAATCCATCCCTCCCGTGATTCTGACTGCAGCCTGTTTGAGTGTTTGAACATGTTGTCCTGTGAAGCCATGGCTGGGCCTCTTGGGAGGCTGTTGTGAACAAGTGGAAAATGACAGGTTCCTGTCTGGTTCCTGTCTGGTTCCTGTCTGGTTCCTGTCTGGTGTTGGCCAGCCTCTAATGTCTCCGTCCAGCCATCCAGAAGGAAACCAACATGCAGCATGTCCTACTGTACGCTGCAATGACAGGGACAGGGACAGAAAGGAGTGATAAAGAAGGGAGGAAGGAAGTGAAGGGAGTTCCTTTCCTTGTCTGGTTTCCTGTTCGGGTCAGTGCTTCTCACATGTGAATGCACACCTGACACATCACTGTTATTCCTGGATCTTTCTTTTGTTTAAATGTTTGCAAGAAGCCTGTTAAAGCTTTCGGTAACACTTTATAATGAGTACACACTATTAAGCATTAGTTAAGCATTAATAAATACTCAATTCATCATTTATAAGGCATTTTTATGACATTACCTCACATTAGTATGTAGTTTATAAACACAGTTAAAATGTCTTATTCATCATTGATAAGCACATTAGTTATGGATTAGTAAATACTGAATTCATCATTTATAAAGCATGTTTCTGCCGTAAATACTCATTACTATGTGGTTTATAATCACAATTATAAATGTTTTACTCTCCATTAATAAGCTCATCTATAATGTCCTAATGATTGCATTTTCATATTTTATATATGATGGTATATATTTATATATTTTCATATTTTATATATGATGGTATATAACCACATAGTAATGAGTATTTACGGCAGAAACATGCGTTATAAATGATGAATTGAGTATTTATTAATGCTTAACTAATGCTTAATAGTGTGTACTCATTATAAAGTGTTACCAAGCTTTCCATCTTACCTTTTTCTGACACATTATTTCTCTTTCTCCCTTCACCTGGGTTTGCCTAACTGTTACTCCCTCGGTTGAAATCACGAACACAAGTCGTTCCTTTTATGCACGGGCATTTATTTGCACATCGCCGTCATGCCGTGAGAACTAGATAAATTAAATAAACAAATCATAAAGTGAGTGTCATATAATACAAAGCATTTTCCATAGAGAATAACATTCAAGAAATATCTTCCAAACATAAAAATACCTTACATAATGTACTCGATTTACTTCATAAAATAATAATATGCTTTGTTTACATTTTACATAAATTGAAACGCAATTAGCGCACCACGTTACTCCGTGAGCATCTCAAACATGTGTAACATAACGTAAACATAACGTAAACATAACGTAAACATTCCTCATTGGCCGCGTTAAGTCAAAAGGGAGTAAGAAAGGAAACTTCAAAGTCGGGTCTTATTCAATCTTTGTATCGTTATTCAGCATCTTCTTATCGTCATCTTCTAATTCAGCTATTCTCAACCTTTTTGAGTCGCGACCCCCAATTTAACATGCATGTTGTCCGCGACCCCCGCTCACTGAACACAATCTCACACACACAGTTCAGATCACCCAAAAAAGAAGCAAAATGACCAAAAAAAGGAAACAAAATGACCAAAAAGACACAAAATTACCAAAAAAGACACAAAATTACCCAAAAAAGAAACAAAATCACCAAAAAGACACAAAATTACCAAAAAAGACACAAAATTACCCAAAAAAGGAACAAAATCACCAAAAAACGACACAAAATTACTAAAAACATACACAAAATTACTAAAAACAGACACAAATTGACCACAAAATGATCAAAATAAGACACAAAAGGACCAAAAAAGACACAAATTGACCAAAAACTACACAAATTGACCAAAAACTACACAAAATGACCAAAAAAAGACATGAAGTGACCAAAAAAGCAAACACTTTAACACAGTGGAGACAGAGCTGACTTCCTAAATGATTTGGTGACCCCCAGAAATCATCTCGCGACCCCAATTGGGGTCCCGACCCCAAGGTTGAGAATAGCTGTTCTAATTAACATGCAAGGTGCGCTGTTACTCGTGTGCTGTGTAGAGTGCGTCTGAATAATGCCCCCCCCCTGTACAACATAACAATATTAGTTCCGCTACGGAATATACATCTTTCCCTGTCTGTGCATGAACTTAAAATATATTATGAACAAAAATATGATCCTTTTAACCCTATAAAGCCTGAAACATGAAATAATTGCCAGAAAATTCAATTTTTGTAAAAACTGAGTGCTTATTAACCTGCTGACGAATTTTAAGAAATAAATAAATTGCATATATGAATTCTAATTTGTATCATATTTGATACATCAGGTCTTTTTGTGCATTTTGTTGCTCACAAAGTTTGTTTTTCTCGAACTAACAAAAACATATAAACCCTAACATTTTTAACCTATTAAGACTTTGACTTTTCCTTTTTCCTCAATCATGCAAAATACATATTTTTTCCATATAACACAACATCACACATCTGCAGATATGAAGTTTTTTAATGCAGCAATGACTGATCCACTCGTGGAACCTGCATATCATTTTTGCTACATCTGGTATTTTTGTGCAATTTGTTGCTCAGTTTGTTTATCTTCAACACATGTATACATCAGGTTTTTGATGATGTAGAGGTCTCAAAAATTACTGTATCTAATATGATACACTTGGCTTTATAGGGTTAAAGTAAATTATTTAATTGTTGACTCAAAGTGTAAAATGAACTTAAACTGTGTAACTGTCTCTGACTGCAGCTACACTAACTCTCCCCGTAGGATGCTCTTGAAGTGCTGGCGGAGAGCTATGAATTCAACGAGAACGAGGGTCCGTGCCTGGCCTTCAGGAGGGCTGCATCGGTTCTGAAGAGTCTGCCCTGGGCGGTGCAGAACCTGGGGGCCACTCAGGGCCTCCCCTGCCTGGGGGAACACACAAAGGCCATCATAGAGGTAAGACTTTAGTCCAGCTGACAGCTAATCTATCTGTGTTACGTGTTGAGAGCAGTGGTCTCATGAAACAACACGTTTCTGACAACGTAGATTGGGAATGCAAAGTTTTTAGAAGCTAAGTGTCAAATTCCTAAACAAGTAGAGTTTTCAAATCTGTCTCTGTGTGCAAACAATAAATAATGCAATGTTGAATGTGATGGATTACCTCTCTCAACAGGCGACTTTCAGGTCTCCTGAACTCAATTTTCATTCTGTTGTGAAAGGATCCAAAATCAGTAGCTACCTTGGAGGGAGAAAGTCAATCTAGACTCTTGAAAATGCACTGAAAAATGGTCAGCGGTGCAGGAAAAAAACGCCCTCTTGAATGCCTCCATGGTAGATAAAATGTGACAAAGTGTCCTCTTGTGTTCCCTTTTGGTTCCCGGGTCATTTTCCTATCGACAAATGGACTAATTTTTGCAACTAGTGGAGTCGCCCCCTGCTGGTCATTAGAAAGAATGCAGATTAAGGGACTTCCGCATTTGTTTTACCTCAGGCGTGGTGGTTGCCTCTTGGTTAACAGGGTCACTCGTTAAGCCTTCACACCAGTCATCATTTTAACAAGAGAGAACTATTTGAGGGGAACAATATTCAAAGTGGGAACCAGTGTCCTCTAGTCCAGTAGGTCTCAACCTTTGTGAGTCGCGACCCCCAATTTAACATGCATGTTGTCCACGACCCCCGGTCACTGAACACAATCTCACAAGCACAGTTCAGATCACCCAAAAAAGAAACAAAATGACCAAATAAGACACAAATTGACCACAAAATGATCAAAAAAGACACAAAATGACCAGAAAAGAGACAAAATGACCAAAAAAGACACAAAATGACCCCAAAAAAAGCCAAAAATGACGAAAAAAAGACACAAAATGACAAAAAAGGGAAACAAAATGACCAAAAAAGACACAAATTGATCACAAAATTATCAAAAAAAGACACAAAATGACCAAAAAAAAGACATTAAGAGTAAAACACATGAACACTTTAACACAGTGGAGACAGAGCTGACTTCCAAAATGATTTGGCGACCCCCAGAAATCATCTCGCGACCCCAATTGGGGTCGGGACCCCAAGGTTGAGAATAGCTGCTCTAGGGTGCCCTTAAATGGAGAAAATATGATAAAGTTCCCTTTTGGTAGAGAAAACATAAAAAAAAAGTTATTATGAGAATGTTCACTGAGGTACTAAATCAAGTGAGAAGTCGGGTCATTTTCCTATCGATGAATGGACTAATTAACTAAACTAACTAAACCAGTGGAGTCGCCCCCTGCTGGTCATTAGAAAGAATGCAGATTAAGGGACTTCTTCGTTGGTTTTACCTCAGGTGTGGTGGTTGCCTCTTGGTTAACAGGGTCACTCGTTAAGCCTTCACACCGGTCATCATTTCAACAAGAGAGAACTATTGGAGTGTAACACTATTAAAAATGGGAACCAGTGTCCTCTAGGTTGCCCTTAAATGGAGAAAATATTATAAAGTGCCCTCTTATGTTCCCTTTTGGTAGAGAAAACATTAAAAAAAAAAGTTATTATGACAATGTTCACTGAGGTAGGCAAGGCAAGTTTATTTATATAGCACAATTCGGACAGAGGGACATTCAAAGTGCTTTACAGGGGCAAGATTAAAATACATAAAACACATTAGAAGACATTTACAAGTGAATAAAAAAAAAAAGTGAATGAATAAAACATTTAAGAGCGAATGAATAAAAATTACAGGTTAAAATGGAAACAGAAAAGTCTTCAGACTTGATTTAAAAGAGCTGAGAGTTACTAAATCAAGTGAGAAGTCCGGTCATTTTCCTATAGACAAATGGACAAATTTTTGCAACTAGTGACTAATGACTGCTGGTCATTAGAAAGAATGCAAATTAAAGGACTTCCGCATTTGTTTTACCTCAGGCGTGGTGGTTGCCTCTTGGTTAACAGGGTCACTCGTTAAGCCTTCACACCGGTCATCATTTTAACAAGAGAGAACAATGGGAGTGTAACACTATTAAAAGTGGGAACCAGTGTCCTCTAGGGTGCCCTTAAATTGGGAAAATATGATAAAGTGCTCTCTAGCATGCCCTTCTAGTAGAGAAAAAGATAAGTAAGTGTCTTGTATGGTGCCCTTTTAGTCAAGAAATGGAAAGAAGTGCCTTTTTAGGTTGCAGGAAAATGGAAAAACTATAGTAAATAAACTATGTAAATTAAAAAAACATGAAGTAGTCCTATTAGACATTAGACAGTGTTGTTGAGACCTTGGTCAGAGTTTTTTACCACCACTTGAAGACATTTCCTTACGGTGGTCCTGAGATATCAGAATCAGCTTTATTGGTCAGGTCTGTGTGCACAAACTAAGAATTTGACTAAAAAGAAAACCAGGATGGTTTAAAAAGATTTACATAATGTTCACAATGTGGGATGTACACACAGTATGAATGTATGGACAACACAAAAACATCAGAATCAGAATCAGAAAAGAAAATCATCTCAGACGTGGCTCACATACAACATAAAGTGCAAAAAGCAAAAACTCAGACAATAGACATACATGTGTTCCTAAAAAAACAATAAAAATACCCTAATGAAGCTAATTTACAAAGGATAAAAATTACAATATACACTATGTGCAAAGCAGCAAAGTGTCAAACTTTTCTTCACTTAATGAAAGAGTATTTCAATCTTCTTTTGCAGAATTCTTTTCAAATCGTTGTGCTGATTGTTAAGAAGAATGAAGCTGATTCTTGCTGCCGATCGGCACAAACATGTTCTCAGGTGACAGTGGAATCTCATCTCGCAGAACACATTTGCTTTTGAGTTATTGAAGGCTTAAAAAAAATGCAATCTTTCAAAAAAAAGATATCAAAAATAGCTTTTTTGAAATTTCAAGTCCAAGACAGACTCGCTAACAGAACTTGCCACACACATGAGCACACACTGACAGGCATCACACCAATTTATCTTCGCTTTGGGGAAAAAAAAAGTCTTCTGGGGTCACTTGGCAATCATCCCCTCACCTCCAGTCGTGCTCAGGGCAGAAATCATGGCAAGTTGTCAGGGAAAAGTGTGGAGAAATGTTTGTTGGGAGAGAAAACGAAGGCAGAGTCCCTGCAGGAGAACAAGGTGAGCTCTGAGTCCAACTCTGACACATTAAACAGACACTCGCCGGGTTTCAAAATCTGTCAAATCTGTCAAAGCGCCGAGCAGATTCATTAAACAAAATAGCATAAATGTCCCGAGAGACTGAATCAGACTGCCTGGATGACCTCTCCCTGTTCTTCTTCTCAAACACTGGTGAGTTTTTTTCCCCCCGCTAGCTTGTCTCTTTGAACAGATCGTGGCTCAAAACAAGAAAATGACACGACACGAAAAACAAAGTGAAACCAAACAGAGTAAAAACAAAACGCTTGATGTGCCCGTGAACATCGGAGTGGCACTCTGTCAGCGCTCGCTGCTGACTGAACATCCACAGTGGGGAGAAGATAGAAACCTAGTGACATGAGAGTCTGGGAGCAGCGAGGCAGAGTCGGGGATGAAGAGTCACTATGTGTTTTCTGTGTGTGCAGAGACGTCGTGCATGGGAAGGAGTGTGTCCTCCCCGGGGCCCCGAGTCTGTTGAAGCATTATCCTAGCGTCTGAGGTTAGCCCCGGCTCGGGGGGAGAAAAGAAAAGCAGAGGTGGACGGGTGGATGCATCATTGAGCAGTGAAGCTGCTTTAAACTGCACTGTACTCACAGCTTCACTGCTTCATTGATACTAGATGTCTGCCCTGCATGCACAAATTAAAATGCACATAGATTCTTCTCATACAAGCCAGAAAAAGAAGCTGTGTACAGTGTAAATAAAACAATTAATTGCGAATTAATTGCTTTACTGCATTTTGTGTCCACGGTCTCCTAGAAAAACAAAAATGGTGAAATACTGACGCTAAATAAACACTAAATATGGATACTTGGTGGCCATGATTCATTATATTATTGCCACGCAAAGTATCGCGATACTATACTGTATCGATTTTTTCCTCCCACCTTTACTACATATTCAATTTAAGACTGTAACATGCAAAGCAAAAGCCATTCATCAACAACATGTAACAACGCCGCCTACTTCTCTGGGCTCGAGCTGGATGGACTGATGCTCTGAATAGCTTCAATACGGCTGTGTCCGTGAAATAACATCACAAAAAGAGTCACATACTTTGGTTCCAGCATATTCCTAAAAGTTAGCCTGCTATAGTCTCCTAAAAAACAAAAATGGTGAAATACTGACGCTAAATAAACACTAAATATCGATACTTGGTGGCCATAAAACAATAAAGTATCACCACGCAAAGTATTGCGACCTTTACTACATATTCAAGTTAAGACTGTAACATTCATCAACAACATGTAATAACGCCGCCTACTTCTCTGGGCTCGAGCTGGATGGACTGATGCAAAGTGGTCCAACTAGTCCACATTTCAAATTGTTTCTGGAAATCATGGACGTCGTGTCCTGGGGATAAATAGTCCGTTTTTATATATCTAAACTCTATAAATATATATAAAATGATGCTACGCTCCGTTTAAGTGGTGCCTTTGACGTCGCATTCCAACTTTTTTTTCAATTAGGGTTGTAAAACACAACTTACAGGCTCATTTTCAACACCAACAACTTTTACAATTTCCCCAATGGAAGACGGCTGATATTAACCAGATAACTGCTGTCTCATTTTATGCCTTCCCATAATGAAGACCGTTAAAATGTGACCAGCAAATTAGCCGTGCTCTGCTGAGAGCGGGAGATAATTAAACGCCGAACAAAAGTTGTTTCAGAGCAAACAATAGAAGCTGGGGAAAACATCACCGAGGGCTTTTTATGAACGCCATGAAACCGACATTAATCTCAGGTTTCACAACAACAAAGTCGTTATTTCTTGAAAAGAAATGGAAATGAGGACACGCCGAGCACCTGATTTAAGTGGAAACTGTTTTCAAATGAGCAGCAATTTAAGGCCATTTGTTAATTTGCTGAAGGAACAAAAACCAGGGGAAACATGCCAACGCTGACACCAACAGCTTTTTTCTTAATAATATAATGTGCTTTCATATTCTGCAGGAGATCCTTCAACACGGCCGTTCGTTTGAAGTGGAGAAAATGCTCTCTGATGAGAGGTATCAGACACTGAAGGTCAGCAGACAAAAAAACACAACTCATTTTGCTTTCTCCCACATCAAATTGCTGTGAAAATGATTTGCATTTGCCGTCTCCTAAGGACGGAGAGCTCTTGAAAACGTTGAATGCTAACCCCCCCTGAGAAGAGCCTGTCATCTCAGAGCATGTCTCCTTGATTAAGTCCTTACCTCGTTTCCTGCCAGCTGTTCACGAGTGTGTTTGGGGTTGGACCGAAGACGGCGGAGAAGTGGTACCGCAGAGGGCTGCGCTCATTCAGCGCCGCGCTGGCAGACCGCAGCGTTCATCTCAACCGGATGCAACAAAGTGGTACAAAAACATCTCAGCACTTCCACTCACACACTAATTATACACTGAACATTACAGCTCAAGTTTGCTTCCAAGAAAAACTCAAAGACCTTCAAATTCCTCCAGAGGGACCTGCAGGCATTTGGGGATATTATTATTTAGGAAGAGTTTTATAATAAGGTCCTTAATAACCATTAATTAACAAGTAATAAGGCATTGTTTATTTATTTATTTTATTTATTGTTGTTTGCACTTAAAAAACATACAATTGTTAGGAAATAACAGTACAAGAAACAGTAAAAGAAAATGCAGGAAAGATCAAAAAGACCAAAGGGCTTATATATACGCGACCCTCCCTCTTAAACCTATAAGTAACTATACTTTACTTAAATTACATAGCTAGATGAAAATAAAAGCTTCCAAGAAAAACTCAAAGACCTTAAAATTCTGGAGGCTCAGTGTCTTTTTTATGTATATATATATATATATGGAAATTACCAACTGAAACATTTAAAAGTGATATTGATTGAATATTTATGTCGGCCTTAAAAAAATGACACAAATAATGCTTAATTTCACCTTAAAAGTTGGTATTTTGCATATATATATATATATATATATATATATATGCTGCGCTCATTCAGCGCCGCGCTGGCAGACCGCAGCGTTCATCTCAACCGGATGCAACAAAGTGGTACAAAAACATCTCAACATTTCCACTCACACACTAATTATACACTGAACATTACAACTCAAGTTTGCTTCCAAGAAAAACCTTAAAAAGAAGACCTTAAAATTCCTCCAGAGGGACCTGCATGCATTAGGGGATATTATTATTATTATCACACGCTTTATAATAAGGTCCTTAACCCATAGGAACCTATGGTGACACCCGTGTAACAAACACTTTAAATCTTCTATAATTAGTCTAGACGGATTTCAGAATAAAGGCCTCCTATAAGAAGTGAGGAGCATTTATGGGTACAAGTCAGGAACCGGCCTACTTTACATATTTCAAGGGTGCTGAGTCCAAAAAAAATGGTTCCCAAGCGAAATTTTGAGTTTTTGACCTTCTAATTTATATCAAATGGCCACAAATAATGCTTAATTTCACCTTAAAAGTTTGTATTTTGCATATATATATATATATATATATATATATATATATATATATATATACATATACATATACATACATATATATATCTTCAGGCCATCTGCAGTGGCTCCATGTGGCTGTGACAAAAAAATTATACAAAATGATGATACAAAAATGTTTATTTCTTTACATTTAAAATTGTATTTTTCATTGGTGTAGGCCCAAAGCAATTTGTATTTTTCAATTGTAAAAATATGTAGATTATACATGGCTGTAAAAAGATTTTTAAAACATTTTAATCAACTAAAATGTGCATTATAGCTTATAAAAAGTCTACTGGTCGGCACCTTAAACTCTAAAGTTTGCCAACTTCAAGTCTAGTCTTGAGTTTCCCTCGCTAGGCTAGCGATAGAGATATTTCATACAAAGATCATAAAAATATATGCTCATCATGACTTATTATTAATGTTGGTAGGCTAATTTAGACCTAGGCCATATTATCTTCATTCTAAGGCTTAAAATAAGGTTTGCGGCTCCATTTCGACTGTTTTTCTCTTATTTTGTCCAACAATGGCTCTTTTGTTAGTAAAGGTTGCTGATCCCTGCATTAACTCATTAAATCCCTAAGAGACGTGTACTCAACACTCTGGTGTGGTGGTCATGTGACTGTGACAGGAAGTGACTTCTCCAAAAATATGTGTGTGACTGGAAACAGAAATGGGAAAAAGTAGCTAATTTGAAAAAGCATATTTTTTTGTTACAAGGCTCAGTTTAAACCCATTTAACAATTCTAATCCGTTAATAGGGAACAGAACAAATTAAAGTCACAATTTTGATATATGTTATGGAGATCCAAACAAAAAGGCAAATGGTTATTTGTGTTTTATTTATTATTGATTTATTCTTATTTTGTAATTTGAAAACAAATCTGAAAAATAATTAATTGTTAAACAGCACTATTAATGTCACAATTTTGACATATATTGTGGAGATGCAAAGAAAAAGGCAAATTTGTGTTTCTGTAAGCAGAAAATGTGTCTAGTTTTTTATTTTAAAATAAGAAATATCATAAACATAAATACCATAAACGCCCAATGTAACATATTAAAATTGTACTAATGAGTGAAACTAAAACTATTAATAAACTATTAATTATAATTTAATTGTTTGTTAATGGTAAATTAACTATAAACTTGCATTAATATACAATCTTTTAGCCATTTATAAATTATTTAGTTTGTTAAACATTAATAAATCATGTATTTACCATTCTAAATGGCCTATAAACGGTTTATAAATGATGATTAAACATTAATAAACTATCTGTTTACCATTTATAAATGATGGTTATT
Organism: Centropristis striata; assembly: GCF_030273125.1. Classification (NCBI taxonomy): domain Eukaryota; kingdom Metazoa; phylum Chordata; class Actinopteri; order Perciformes; family Serranidae; genus Centropristis; species Centropristis striata. Next base: position 814,385 of record NC_081536.1, read on the forward strand.
GTAAAGTGTTACCTATTATTTATTTTTTCACCCTTTTGGCCCCACAGGAGGCTCCTGATGTGGAGCACTAGCTGTAATGTGTTTCTCTAAAGTGAGATGAGATGTGACCAGCTGGAGTTTACAGTGAAAACACAATGAAAAAGGCAGCAGGGGTATTTTTAATAAAAATCAATGAACAGTGACTGTGAAGGGAACGCTGGCTGTGGTTTTCCCATGAGCTCCCATCATCAATCAGCTGGGCAGACTGGGCAGACTGGGTCGTCAGGCAGAAACCAGCAGAGGTCCTGACTTTCACTGGGAGAGTTATGATGCGTTCAAGTGCTTGTAAAGGAGGACTTTAGTTCATATCTCTATGGGGAATCGTCCTTTATTGCTTTGGTAATATTGTTTTTCCGTTTAATTACAGATTGATTTTGGATGGAGGTTTTTGGACAGTTTCCAGAGCAGGAGGAAATTAATTTGGTGCTAGAACAGCTAAGATTCTGCAGCCATGCTAGCAGCTCTGAGGCTTTAATGCTCAATGGGAAGAAAAAATAATCCAAAGTGCCTTTTTTAACTCCAGTTTTCTGTCTTTATCAGTCTCGGTCATGTGAAAGTTAAAAATATATCAGTGGAGTTAAGAGATGTGTAGGTTGGTCAACATGTTTTTGAGTTAAATATGAGCAAATAAGTAAAAAATGAAAGAGAGAAAATAGAGAAATAGTCTTTATTTTTAGTGTTGCTAGTAGTGATGGGCTATTGGAGGAAACCTGCCAACTCCAACATCTATAACGTTGATCAGTTAATGATCATCATGCATTCATGGGCACAATAAAAGATATATATATATATATATATATATATATATATATATATATATATATATATATATATACACTACTGGTCAAAAGTTTTAGAACACACCAACTTTTCCAGAATTTAATTGAAAATGATGCAGTTTAATGTCTCAGTGTACTCTGAAATTAATGCACATTTGCAACATTTAAGTAAAAAAAAGATTCAAAATCACATTTTATGTTGGACTAAAGGACTAAAAAAAGACACAAAATGACTAAAAAAAGACACAAAAAGACACAAAATGACCAAAAAAAAGACACAAAAAGATACAAAATGACTAAAAAAAGACACAAAATGACCAAAAAAAGACACAAAATGACTTCCAAAGACATGAAAAGAATTCAAAAATGGACAAAATAGCCCAAGACTCCATAGAGTTAAGTTGTTAACCCATTTCTTGTTCCCTGAAAAAGGCCTACTTGTATAATTCTGAAATGTACATTATTTTCCAGTTTTGGTTCAGCTTACCTTTTTTTATTTACCTCTGGCAGTTCACCACTTACCTTTGGACCCTTTCAAGCTGTTCATTTGACTTGAACTGCTTGAATTTCAATAAAAAACTGGAAACATTGGGGTGTTCTAAAACTTTTGACCGGTAGTGTATATATACAGTACAGTGCAAAAGTTTTAGGCCTGTTTTGATAACGGATGCTTTTATTTTGAAAGGACGAAAAGAGACTTCCTGTCGATCGTAAAAAACTAACTCAAGTGAGATTAAACCTTAAAGATAACGTCAAGGAGTTCAATGTTTTATGTTTTAGCCCCCAAAGAGGCATGAGGTTAGTTTTCACAATAATCTTACACATTTAAGTGTGTTTTCTGTTTGAAAAAGTTTTGGATCAAATTAAACTCAGTAATTCATGCTAGCAAGGTTTGATACTGTAGGCTAGTTTTGCTCAAATTAATCTTCTTGTATTTCTGTGTGTTTTATAATTGTTATTGCAACTTTCAGTTCAAACTGTAGCTTTATCCAACTTACACAGATTGTTCAAATTCCATGTGATCAACCAAATTCTTAACGACCATTAATTGATCATCGGTTAATTATTCACACCCCTAGTCGCTAGCTCTATGGTTCTTTGGATGGCAATATTGGTCATTTGGTTGGGCCACCTTGGATGACCTGGATGAATGATCAGTTGGAACAAACTTGGTTTAACTTTTTTTAATATTCTTAATAAATAAAAATAAATCAGTGGAACCCATAAAATCACTTCTTATACATTTTTGTACACATTTTTCAGGTCAAAATCTGAGCTTAATGTGAGGCAACCAAGGGCTGAAACGCTAACAAAATGCCTGTTATGAAGCTAATGTTAGCTTTGTGTTAGCCACTAATACTGCATAGCTTTCTGATCCATCGACATTTCACTATAATTCAAGTATCGTCAAAATGCTTTCGCTAAACTTACAGAATTGTAGTTAGCCTAAAAGTGATTTTATGATATTTGATGCTTGTTCTGCCCTTCATTCTGCTGATACCATGTCCTACTGCCTGAATCTGCTTTTGTCCTCTTAAAGGCTCAGTTTTTCAGTTCGGCAGCTTATAAACACTAAGTTCTGGGTTATTTGCCCTGTTGGTAGCATTTCACCATGCAGCAGCATTTTTCTTTTTGACATGAAAGAATTGACAAGGAGGCATCTTCAGGCAATGCAAAGTCAGAGGAGAATGAATCATAACTCCCTCTGGTGTGGGCGGGGCTTAGCTAAACTCTGCCTGTCCGTTAGTGGTGGAGGAAAGGTCAGAGGTCAGTAGGGTTAATCCTCTGGAAACCATCAATGTTTATACACAGTTTTATTCAATCCATCAGATGGATGTTGAGATATATTTCAGTCTGATGGACCAACTGACAGACTGTCAGACTTAAAGCTGACATCGCCATCCTTAGAGCAGAAGTTCTCAACCTGGGGGTCGGGACCCCAATTGGGGTCGTGAGATGATTTCTGGGGGTCGCCAAATCATTTTGGAAGTCAGCTCTGTCTCCACTGTGTTAAAGTGTTCATGTGTTAATGTGTTTTAGTCTTTTTGGTCACTAAATGTCTTTTTTTGGTCATTTTGTTTCTTTTTTGGGTCATTTTGTGTCTTTTTTTTGTCATTTTGTGTCTTTTTTCGTCATTTTGTGTCTTTTTTTTGTCATTTTGAGTCTTTTTTTGGTCATTTTGTGTCTTTTTTTGGTCATTTTGTGTCTTTTTTGGTCATTTTATGTCTTTTTTTGTCATTTTGAGTGTTTTTTTGGTCATTTTGTTTCTTTTTTGGGTAATTTTGTGTCTTTTTTTGGTCATTTTGTGTCTTTTTTTTGGTCATTTTGTGTTTGTTTTTTGTCATTTTGAGTGTTTTTTTGGTCATTTTGAGTCTTTTTTTTGTCATTTTGTGTCTTTTTTTGGTCATTTTGTGTCTCTTTTTTGGTCATTTAGTGTCTTCTCTGTCACTTTGTGTCTTTTCTGGTCATTTTGTGTCTTTTGTGGTCATTTTGTGGGGTTTTTTGGTCATTTTCTGTCTTTTTTTGATCATTTTCTGTCTTTTTTGGGTGATCTGAACTGTGCATTTGAGATTCTGTTCAGTTAGCGGGTCGCGGACAATATGCATGTTAAATTGGGGGTCCCGACCCCAAGGTTGAGAACTACTGCCTTAGAGGAATGCCACCAGCGTGGCGAAAAAAACCCATATAATAATAATAAAAAACAAGATGGAAACTAAAGTAGAGAAAGTTTAACTTTAGAGCATATCGAGTGATTATTCTCTGCGGTGATGCAATGCTGAAACCTGTAAGGAAACGGCTGAGTGAACAGGAATACATCTGGACATCCAGATAGCATCAGCCTCACTGTTGTCAGTGATAGAAATCCCACAGAGCATCGAGTGGTTAAACGTCTCAAAGGGAAGCTCTGATACGCAGCTTTTCATTTCTCTGCTTCTGCTGCACGAGGCGGTAATTCAAACATTATAATACAGCTCACAGGTTCCTGTTCAGTTTGAAACTCCAGCCGATGATGAATTATGCTGACAGACATCTTCATCAAACTGGTCATCATCCATCATTGGAACACTGCAGCTCTGCTCCGTGCCGAGGAATAATGCCACTTTCTGACGGGGGAAATGTGTCTGAACCCTGATCTCCACACTGTATTCTGTAAATCTGGAAAGAGCATGAATTATCCCATTTATTTTACTGCAGCACAGGCAGAAATGTCATTAAAGGTTTTGTAATTAATTGGCTGTGTAGCTCCGTCTGTTCTCAGGGAAGAAAAGGAGGATTAATGCTTTTTATGTTGCACGGAAATAAGAGAAAATACAAAGTGAGATGCATGAAAGTCAGAGGTCAGGAGGGTTCATCCTCTGGAAACCATGAATGTTTACACACAGTATAAGACCCCAATTGGGGTCCCGAGATGATTTCTGGGGGTCGCCAAATCATTTTGGAAGTCAGCTCTGTCTCCACTGTGTTAAAGTGTTCATGTGTTTTAGTCTTTTTGGTCATTTTGTTTCTTTTTTGGGTAATTTTGTGTCTTTTTTGGGTAATTTTGTGTCTTTTTTGGGTCATTTTGTTTCTTTTTTGGGTCATTTTGTGTCTTTTTTTGGTCATTTTGTGTCTTTTTTGGGTCATTTTGTGTCTTTTTTTGTTCATTTTGTTTCTTTTTTGGGTCATTTGTGTCTTTTTTTTGGTCATTTTGTGTCTTTTTTTATCATTTTGAGTGTTTTTTTTGGTCATTTTGTGTCTTATTTTGGTCATTTTGTATATTTTTTGGGTCATTTTCTGTCTTTTTTTGGGTCATTTTGTGTCTTTTTTGGGTCATTTTGTGTCTATTTTGGTCATTTTGTGTCTTTTTTTGTCATGAATTACCCCATTTACTGCAGCACAGGCAGAAATGTCATTAAAGATTTTGTAATTAATTGGATGTGTAGCTCCGTCTGTTCTAAGGGAAGAAAAGGAGGATTAATGCTTTTTATGTTGCACGGAAAATAAGAGAAAATACAAAGTGAGATGCATGAAATCAACAAGATACCCATCAATCAGTCCATCAATCAGATTTATCTCCATATCTACGCTGGCTGTAATCCTCTTGTGTCTTTCTTCTATCAGCCAGCAGAACTTATCACATTCTCCCTCTCTGTTAATTCACCCTGACTCTTCACTTTTCCAGAGCAAATGTCTATGATTGATGGCTCCCAGACTAGTAACCACGTGGTCTTCTCCCCACAGGTTTCCTGCATTATGGAGACATCTCCAGGGCTGTCAGTAAAGCAGAGGCCCAATCCCTGAGGAACATTATTGACGAGGCTGTCCATGCGATCACACCGACCGCCATAGTAGCAGTGACAGGAGGCTTTCGCAGGTACAAGACTCGTCTCCTCCACTCAGCGTTGATATGCTGATAGAAACAGAACAGCGCTTCCGTTCCTGCATTTGTTCTGGTTTCCCGCTGGTGTTGAACTACTTTTGCTTATGCAAGATATTTGAAAAAGTCTCAAGAGATTCTGCTTTAATCTCAGGTTTTACCTCAGAGATGTTTTAGTTACTCCTAAGACTTATAATGTCTTAGGAGTAACACCCAAGCTGTTTTGGGAGAACACCAAAACAGAGTAAATTACTTTTCCCAGATCTAATGGTTGTGGTCAGCAACACAGCCAAACATTCAGCAAGTGCAGCAACACGAGACATAGCAAGTCAGATAGTATTACTCACTAGTTTAAATCCAGATCAGGGTCTGTCTGTAGCCTACTATTTTTGTGAAGCCCTCCAAAAGTAATTCTGAGATTTACTCTTCCAGCAGCCTCTTGCTCGGTCACTCTCTTGTTTCCTTTTCTTAATTTCGTGTCGATGCAATCACACCGACCACTATAGTAGCACTGACAGGTAGCTTTCACAGGTACACGACCTGTCTCCTCCTCTCAGTGTTAATATGCTAATAGAACTTCAAATACTTTTGGTTATGCAAAATATTGGAAAAAAGTCTCAAGAGATCTGTTTTAATCTCAGGTTTTACCTACCATTATACGGTTTAGGAGTAACACCCAAGCTGTTTTGGGAGAACACCAAAAGAAAGTAAATTACTTTTCATAGATGAATATGATTGTAGTTGGTCCCTAACAACAACAGTCGGCAACACAACCAAACATCAAGCAAGTGCAGCAACACAAAACATAGCAAGTCAGATAGTATGACTCAGATCAGGGTCTGTCTGTAGCCTATTAGTTTTGCGAAGCCCTCTAAAAGCGATTCTGAGATTTACTCTTGTCCAGCAGCCTCCTGCTCGGTCACTCTCTTGTTTTCTCTTCTTAATTTCGTTTCCATGCGATCACACTGAATGCCATAGTAGCACTGACAGGTGGCTTTCACAGGTACACGACTTGTCTCCTCCTCTCAGTGTTGATATGCTAATAGAACTTCCAATTTTTTTTTGTGAAAGATATTTGAAAAGTCTAAAGAGATCTGTTTTAATCTAAAGTTTTACCTACCATTATAAGGCTTCGGAGCTGTTTTGGGAGAGCACCAAAATTAATTAAATGACTTTTCCCAGATCTAATGGCTGTAGTTGGTCCTTAACCAGCAACACAAAACATAGCAAGTCAGATAGTATTACTCACTAGTCTAAGTCCAGATCAGGGTCTGTCTGTAGCCTATTAGTTTTGCAACTAGCAGCCTCTTGCTCGGTCACTCTCTTGTTTTCTCTTCTTATTTCCTCTGTCAACATCCTCTTCGAATCTCTTCACCTCTGCCATAATGTCTGTAGTCACCTGTCGTGGCAATTCTGGTCAACTGCACTAAGTTAATGGGTGAGCTGGCCAAGAACAAAGCACTCAATACTCTGTTCAGCACAATTTATTAGTACATTCGTGTTCCATACACCGCAAAATCCCGAATGACTCTTTCACAATACAACAAAGTCCCATACACCACTCGACTTATGACTGTTGCACTTTTCAGCATTGGCTTTTCAACAAGTCTCAATGTGGCCCTATCTTCCTGCCCTATACATCACATCAGGACAGAACCCACTGGTCACCACATTCCCCTCAGTCATGGTGTTATCATTGTTAAGTTCACAGAGTCAGTTCCTACAATGCCTTGTGTCTTGAATACCAAGTAGGTCGCCGCCTACTTCATGTCCCACCATGCAGGAAACACCAAATTTCCTTCACACTTGGTGTATGGGACTTTGTTGTATTGTGAAAGAGTCTTTTGCGGTGTATGGAATACGAATGTACTAATAAATTGTGCTGAACAGAGTATTGAGTGCTTTGTTCTTGGCCAGCTCACCCATTAACTTAGTGCAATTGACCAGAATTGCCACGACATCACCCCAGGCATGAAAACCTCCAGAGCTCCTGGACCAGCAGTATAAACACCAACTGGTTCTTGCAGCACAAGTGACTGAAGGCGCCTACAGTAGTTAGCAGTTAGCAGTTAGCATTATTTCATGCTGCAGCTGAATGTACTGGACTTCTTTCTGCAGATCAATATGATTGAATATGGTCCTCCAGTCTGTCATCTGCACTTTGTCCATAGCAACCCCCATAGCAACTACATAGCAACAATGTGTTAAACACCTCTAGCTGTAAAATCCACGTCATTAAAACCAGCAGATCATTTGTATTGACACACTCCCCACCTCTCTGTGTTTGTGCTCATAAAGAACAGACAGGTCATCCGTAGTACTGTACTGCATTTACATTAAGATGTTGAAATGCATTACATTGTGCTGTGCAGAGTGCAGAGAGTGCTCTAGTAAAGCTTCCTACTGAGAGCAACTATTTGTTCCCAGCCGGCCCTCCCTCCGTCTCCACCTCTTTGTGCTGCTCTTTTTTTATGTTGCTGCTTTGTGCCCGGGTAAGCATGCAGCACTCTTCTCTGTGGTGTTGTAAAAATCCAGCCATAACCAGTGGCGTGTGTGGTAAATAATTCAAAAGCAGTCTGGCAGTAAGGCCGGCTCGGCTCTCTGCAGGGTGACGAGCTGCCACAGCTCAGCTGATGGCTTTAATACGCCCAGATACAAACAGCGCATGTTGCCAAGAACTTATTTTCTTTTTTACCCCCTAAAAATCTTCATAAAAGTTTCATTTTTCTCTATTTTATATTCATATTCTTGTTGACAAACTTTGGTAGAATATTATCATGGACTGACTTTTAAAGTAACTTCTGCAGAACAACCACAGTGCCACAGTATTTTTTTGTCTGTTTTGGTAATTTTGTGTCTTTTTAACGTAATTTAGTTTTATTCTGTCCTTTTGTGTCTTTTTTGTAGTAATTTTGTGTCTTTTTTGGTGATTTTGTGTCTTTTTTAAATAAATGTATGTCTTTTTTAACAATTTTGTGTCTTTTTTGTTAATTCTGTGTATTTTTAAAAGTATTTTTTTTGTCTTTTTTGGTAATTTTGTGTCTTTTTAAAGTAATTTAGTTTTATTCTGTCCTTTTGTGTCTTTTTTTGTAATTTTGTGTCTTTTTTGGTGATTTTGTGTCTTTTTAAAATAAATTTGTGTCTTTTTTAACAATTTTGTGTCCTTTTTGTTAATTCTGTGAAATTTTTGGTAATTTTGTGTCTTTTTTAAGTAATTTAGTTTTTCTTCTGTCATTTTGTGTCTTTTTTTTTGTCATTTTGTGTCTTTTTTTGGTCATTTTGATCCTGCTGTAGATTATGTCCATTATTGCCTCTTGGTCCTGTGGGAAACAAAAGTTTAACCAACTGCTTGTAGCAGTTTTGACAAAAATGGCTGCCACGGCAACCAGAGTCTGAGTTTGTGAAACCCCAATATCTAATTTTGTTCCCAATATATTTATCAACAAAAACCTGCATACTCACGTTTATTTTGGTGTATTCAATTGCGAGTCTGTACATTTTACCGCTTATGAATTCAACCTTTCACTTGAAGAGGAAGATTGTGTTATTTCTCTTCTCAGAAGTATTTAATTCTTCTCGGTGGTTATAGGTCCAAAACTTTCCCAAGTAAAGATGATATCAAACAGCACAAGAAAAATAAATCCAATATCTCTAATCTTCAAGAGGATAAACGACAGCTGGAATGATATCTGATTATGTAAATAAGTGCTCCTCCAGGGGATAATGTGGTAAAAGAGATGAGCAGAGTGATTAGAGCATCATGGATAGTTATCATCAAGAACGAAGGGGAGGAACAGGAAAGATTTATGGGCCGGCAGTTTGCTGCAAAGCGTTAAAGGGGCCTGCGAGGAGCGTTTATGGCTTCAAACTCTCACATTTACCTCCTCTCATATTCTCATACGGGGCTCGGGCTCGGGGAGCATTACACGAGGCCTAATTGGTATCACGCCGAGCTATAATTGAAGAACGATGGCTTGTACATTATCAGTCAGTAAGTAAGTAATTTACCTTTATCGTGCTGAAAAGCAGACTCACCAGACATGGTTTAAAGTCAGCGGGGAGCGCTATAAGGCCTATTACCGCAAAATAGTTGATACGCTCTCTAAGATGCCAGCAGCACCACTAATAACCCACTAATTCTCTCCAGTGTGACATATTTGAGAGTGTACCCTTCTAAAGTCCTGTCAAAGCTCGATTTAATTACCTATAATTTCCAGCGTGGTGTCGAGTCTCTTATTAGCTTCATCTTTCCAGCCGATAGCCCTTGTCAAAAAAAAAGAGAAGAGCACTATGCTATAGACCTCTTTAAATAGATGTTCTCGGCTCGGGAGAATCTTTCATGTCTTGGATAACGTACACAAAGAAATAAGTCCCAAAAAGTTACACGGAAAGGAGAGGAGAGAAAAAAATAAAATAAAAAAAGGCGGCGTGCTCCAGTAAACTCAAGCTGTCATCCACTTCACAGGGAAACAGCACGGCGAGGATTTGTTGATGGCGCTGACATTAGCCTTATTGAAAGGACAGCTGTGGAAGGCGGGTGACAAGTCTTAAAGCGGTTTTGTTGGGGGGGGGGATTAAAAATAGATTAGGCTTGAAAATACAGCGTCTACCACCACAGTGTGAAGGCTCACAGGGTGTCAGCGGAGGCTGTATTTATTTCGGCGTGAAGGCGGAAAGTCCCCGCTGAGGATCTTATTTAACATCGAGATTGTCTGGAATACGACTCAAAGTGACACTGATGAGGGGCCCGGTGGGGTCTCAGATCCAGATCCAGATCCTCCAACAGATCCTCCAACAGATCCTCTAACAGATCCTCTAACAGATCCTCTAACACAGCTATTCTCAACCTTGGGGTCGGGACCCCAATTGGGGTCGCGAGATGATTTCTGGGGGTCACCAAATCATTTTGGAAGTCAGCTCTGTCTCCACTGTGTTAAAGTGTTCATGTGTTAATGTGTTTTAGTCTTTTTGGTCACTTAATGTCTTTTTTTTGGCCATTTTGTGTTTTTTCTAGTCATTCTGTGTCTTTTTTGGTCATTTTGTTTCCTTTTTTGTTCATTTTGTGTCTTTTTTTTGGTCATTTTGTGTCTTTTTTTTAATCATTTTGTGGTCAATTTGTGTCTATTTGGTAATTTTGTTTCCTTTTTTTGGTCATTTTGTGTCTTTTTTAAGTCATTTTGTGTCTTTTTTTGGTCATTTTGTTTCTTTTTTGGGTCATTTTGTGTATTTTTTGGTCATTTTATGTTTTTTTTGTCATTTTGTGTCTTTTTTTGGTTATTTTGTGTATTTTTTGGTCATTTTATGTTTTTTTTGTCATTTTGTGTCTTTTTTTGGTAATTTTGTGTCTTTTCTGGTAATTTTGTGTCTTTTTTGCTCATTTTGTTTCCTTTTTTGGTCATTTTGTTTGTTTGAGTTCACCCAACTTTCTTTTTTTGTAGTGTACACTGTAATAAATTATTCTGTAGTCATTTCATTTTACTAAATATATTTGATAAAATGTATTAAATATAAATGCGTGTGAAACGCGTGAAAGCAGTTAAATTCGGTCATTAGCGAAAGCTAGCGGCTAACTGATGCTAGCGGCTAGCTGATGCTAGCAGCTAACTGATGCTAGCGGCTAACTGATGCTAGCGGCGCTGCTTGTTACAGCTACAAGAGTAGCCATTAGCGTATCAATGCTAACTCAAAATTGTGGTCCCAACATTAGCTGACATTTCATAGCGGCGTTACAATCGTGCCAATTCAGCACATTGCAGAAGTTAGCAGAAGTAAGGATTAAAAGTTATTACAATGTAAATTATAAGTTAGTACAACTTACAGTTGAGTTGACAAAAATCAGAATTCAGAGTTGAGCAAACTCAAAAACAAAACTTAAAATATTTAGTTTAATTGTCCAACTTAAAATTTTATCGAAGTTTGTTGCCTTGAAATTTTGAGTTCACCCAACTTTTTTTTTTCTTGCAGTGTGCTGCATTGTTTCCCTCAGATCAGTAATCCTTATCAGTTCAGTTCAGGGTGTCACGATTTTAAAAACCAACTTTATTATCGGCTTGCAGGGTAAAAAGAGCAAAACAAGACGTCTGATCATGAAGCATAACCCACGAACACTCTGCACTTAGTGCTTTTTCTTGTTTTTTCATGTTATATCTTCCTTATTATCACCTTGTTTTTCTGTGTCAGCAAGAAAAACTAGCGATAGCGAGAGAGATACAAGGTGAAATGATGCATTAGTGCGCGCAAACCTGTTTCTTTTTTCCCTGACAGCCACTTTTGACTCCTGCTGAACTCTGCTTCCTGCAGATAAATACACTCCAGCAGCAGCAGCAACACTTCCACACATCTGTATTATTCATACATGTCGCCGTGTCGTCCACACAAATTTGTAAATAACTATGTATATTTTATAGGCTTTGTGCTGAAAGGATTAATAATTTAACATTTTCCCTCACGCAATAAAACAGTATACTGGCGGAAAACCCAACTGCTGCAGCTCTTTGTTGCACTTAATTTAAAGGAACACTGGCGGTGTTGCCGTGCTCAGTGTGCTAACAGCCCATCAAAGCTAATATTTCTCCGCCTGAACCTTCCCAGCCATATCTCCCGCTGAGCAGGAGTGGAAGCCTAATTCTCAGTAAAAACACTGTTCTAAAGGTGCACCATCGGAGGCAGAGAAGAAGAAAAAGCCCGTCTTTGCTGGAGAGAATGTGCCTGACGTGCTGAGGAGTTATCTGTTCAGACCTGACACATACTAATGCTGTAGTAATCAGGAAGCAGCTGAAGAGTGTATACCAGTGGTGGATGGACTCAGAGGGTTGAGGGGCAAATAATGCCCCCCTTAGTGCCGTAATGTTTGAATAAAGGCAGCAAACAAAAGTGCATTCTTGAATTCCCCTTTGGTAGATAAACAATGCTAAAAAATTACCCTCCAGGGTTCCTTTTCTAGTGGTGAAAACAAGATGCAATGCTTTAAAGAACATAATAAAGTACCCTTTAAGGTGCACTACCAGTGTAAAAAATGTGATTAAATGCTCTCAAAAGTGTCCTTCCGGTAAAGAATATAAGATAAAGTGTCCCCTAAAGGTGCCCTTTCAGTAGAGAAAACAAGATGCAGTGCACTAATAGCCTTTAAATGGAGAAAACATGATAAAGTTCCCTCTAGGTTGCCCTAACACTGTAGAAAATGTGATTTAATGTGATTAAATGCCCTACCAGTGGAGAAAAAAAGGTAAAGTATCCTGTATATGTTCAATCACAAAGGTTAAATGGGATTAAATGCTCTCAAAAGTGTCCTTCCCGTAATGAATACAAGATAATGTGTCCCCTAAATTCCCATTTCAGTGGAGAAAACAAGATGCAGTGCACTAACACACTGCAAAAAAGCCAACTTGTATTTTTTGGCCTAAAACAGTGATTTAAGTTGGTAAAACTTGGAAATATAAATGATTGACATTTAGGGCAATAATGTAAGTTAGCACAACAAAGGAAGCCAGTTGTCTGCTCAAAAACAAGTTGGTGAGTTGTTGTTACTTATATCTTTAAGTTGGGGTTCACAACAAGGGACAATAGTTCTGATAACTCTTATTTCTTTGTTGGGAAATTCGGTCATTAGTGAAAGCTAGCGGCTAACTGACGCTAGCGGCTAACTGATGCTAGCGGTGCTGCTTGTTACAGCTACAAGAGTAGCCATTAGCGTATCAATGCTAACTCAAAATTGTGGTCACAACATTAGCTGACATTTCATAGCTGCGTTACAATCGTGCCAGAGAAATTCAGAGTTGAGCAAACTCAAAAACAAAACTTAAAATATTTAGTTTAATTGTCCAACTTATAATTTTATTGAAGTTTGTTGCCTTGAAATTTTGAGTTCACCCAACTTTTCTTTTTTTGCAGTGTAGGTGCCCTTAAATGAAAAAACATGATAAAGTTCCCTGTTGGTGCCCTTCCAGTAGAGAATATGTGACAAAGTGACATATAGGCCGTAGTGTTTCCAATGCTTTGATTAAAAAAGTCACCTTGTTTCCAAGCTCTGATTGCAGGTAAACTCAATGCTGATGATCTCTGCTCCTGCTTCACTATATTTCTGCTATTCATGGCTCACATTAAGCAGTTAGCGGTGCACTTGAGTGCGTTTTGCTGCTCAGCAGAGACGAGCAGAGAGATTCACTTAACAACAACGAGCTGGAAGTGTTGTTGAGTCTCAGCGAAGCCAATTACCAGTGTTACCAGAGTTACCAGTGTTACCAGTGTTACCAGTGCTGGAGGTTCTGCTGGTTCAGCAGATGGAGATCTGAGATCCGTCTCCAGTCGTGGCGTCCAACCACTCAACTCATTATAGAGGTGTCAACGTTTCACCTAAAGGTCTACATAAATACCACTGAAGGTGTCAAAGGAAGAACTCCCACCTCTTATGTTTTATTTTTAAAAAGAGGCTAACACTTTACAATAAATTTCCTTTATAAATGGTAACCAGATAGTTTATTAATGTTTAATCATCATTTATAAACCATAAATAGGCCATTTACAATGATAAATATATATTTTTATTAATGTTTTTACTAACTATATAATTTATAAATGGTAAAAAGATGGTATATTAATGTAAGTTTATAGTTACTTTACCATTAACAAACAATTAAATTATAATTAATAGTTTATTAATAGTTTTGGTTGCACTCATTATAACATTTTTAATATTAAGTATGTTAATGATTTTGAAATGATTCATATACCTTTAAGAAATTGGTTGAAAACATTTAACGATTAAATATGTATAGCACTTTGTAAATGGTTAATAATTGGTTTATAAACCACACTGCAAAAAAAGAAAAGTTGGGTGAACTCAAAATTTCAAGGCAACAAACTTTTAAGTTGGACAATTAAACTGAATATTTTAAGTTTTGTTTTTGAGTTAGCTCAACTCTGAATTCAGATTTTTGTCAACTCAACTGTAAGTTGTACTAACTTATAATTTTACCTTGTAATAACTTTTAATCCTTACTTCTGCTAACTTCTGCAATGTGCTGAATTGGCACGATTGTAACGCTGCTATGAAATGTCAGCTAATGTTGCGACCACAATGTTGAGTTAGCATTGATACGCTAATGGCTACTCTTGTAGCTGTAACAAGCAGCGCCGCTAGCATCAGTTAGCCGCTAGCATCAGTTAGCCGCTAGCATCAGCTAGCCGTTAGCTTCAGTTAGCCGCTAGCTTTCGCTAATGAATATCACCACTTTCCCGCATTTCCCAACAAAGAAATAAGAGTTATCAGAACTATTGTCCCTTGTTGTGAACCCCAACTTAAAGATATAAGTAACAACAACTCACCAACTTGTTTTTGAGCAGACAACTGGCTTCCTTTGTTGTGCTAACTTACATTATTGCCCTAAATGTCAATTAAACTAAATATTTTAAGTTTTGTTTTTGAGTTTGCTCAACTCTGAATTCAGATTTTTGTCAACTCAACTGTAAGTTGTACTAATTTATAATTTAACATTGTAATAACTTTTAATCCTTACTTCTGCTAACTTCTGCCAGCTAATGTTGCAACCACAATTTTGAGTTAGCATTGATACGCTAATGGCTACTCTTGTAGCTGTAACAAGCAGCGCCGCTAGCATCAGTTAGCCGCTAGCTTTCGCTAATGACCGAATTTCCCAACAAAGAAATAAGAGTTTGTTTTTGAGCAGACAACTGGCTTCCTTTGTTGCGCTAACTTACAGTATTACATTATTGTCTATCACCGTAGTGGACACTTTTAATTACCGTAAAACAACGATTAGCACAAAATTTTTATTGTCATGAACTGTCGAAAACACACAGTTTTGCTGTAAAAAATATAAAATTTTCATGCCAAATTAATGGAGAAATACCATGATGTCACAATTATTGCCCTAAATGTCAATAATTTATATTTCCAAGTTTTACCAGCTTAAATCACTGTTTTAGGCCAAAAAATACAAGTTGGCTTTTTTGCAGTGTACTTAGTTGGTTATTGTTACCAAAAAGGGAATAAATAACAGACAGTTAAGGTGCAAATTAAATGACTGACTCTGTATCTGCTGAGTGAAGCTGTGAGCAGCCTCTCATCCTGTCTACATGCTCTCTGACGCTAACCATTAACATTACGGTGCCTCGTGGAGCTCTAATGGCTGTTTTCTAATACTTCCTGCTCCCTGAATTAGCCACGCTGACCTTTGAAGCCGTTCTCAGCCTCCTTTAATGTTCCTCGCTCTCGCTGCCGTCACTCATGTTTTTTCGAGGCGCAGAGAGAGATCAAACAAGCAGCTTAGCCTGCTCCTCCGCAGCCATATCTACACCAACATTTGTTCTCTTTCCGCCTTTTCCGTGTGTGCTAACGTCTGTATGACTTCCCCTTTTGTTTATCAAAGGGTCGGTGAGTGGCGGCGTGCGTCAGCAGGTGATGATCAGTTTGAAACGATGGCTGGCAGGTAGCCACTCAACCATGCAATTTCCGTAAAAAAATTACAGTATATACACTACTGGTCAAAAGTTTTAGAACACACCAACTTTTCCAGAGTTTAATTGAAAATGATGCAGTTTAATGTCTCAGTGTACTCTGAAATTAATGCACATTTGCAACATTTATAATTCTTTATTGAGCATGATAGTGTTTTGAAAGTAAAAAACAGATTCAAAATCACATTTTATGTTGGACTAAAGGACTAAAAAAAGACACAAAACGACCAAAAAAGGACAAAAAAAGACCCCGAAAGACACAAAATGACTAAAAAAGACACAAAATGACAAAAAAGACACCAAAAGACACAAAATGACCAAAAAAAGACACAAAATGACCAAAAAAAGACACAAAATGACAAAAAAAAGACACCAAAAGACACCAAAAGACACAAAATGACCAAAAAAAGACACAAAATGACCAAAAAAAGACACAAAATGACCAAAAAAGACACAAAATGAAAAAAAACAAACAAAATGACTAAAAAAAGACACAAAATGACCAAAAAAAGACACAAAATGAGTAAAAAAAGACACAAAATGAAAAAAAAAGCCACAAAATGACCAAAAAAAAGACACAAAATGACTTAAAAAAGACACAAAATGACTTAAAAAGGCACAAAATGACCAAAAAAAGACACAAAATGACAAAAAAAGACACAAAATGACGAAAAAAAGACACAAAATGACTTAAAAAAGACACAAAATGACCAAAAAAAGACACAAAATGACTAAAAAAAGACACAAAATGACTAAAAAAAGACACAAAATGACTTAAAAAAGACACAAAATGACCAAAAAAAGACACAAAATGACTAAAAAAAGACACAAAATGACTTAAAAAAGACACAAAATGACCAAAAAAAGACACAAAATGACTAAAAAAAGACACAAAATGACTAAAAAAAGACACAAAATGACTTACAAAGACATGAAAAGAATTCAAAAATGGACAAAATAGCCCAAGACTCCATAGAGTTAAGTTGTTAACACATTTCTTGTTCCCTGAAAAAGGCCTACTTGTATAATTCTGAAATGTACATTATTTTCCAGTTTTGGTTAAGCTTACCTTTTTTTATTTACCTCTGGCAGTTCACCACTTACCTTCAGGTAATATTTCGAGAAAAAAGTTGCAAATTTACTAGATTAAAGTGGAAAATCTACAAGAAAAAAGTCACAGATTTAAGAGATTTAAAGTGGCAAATCTGCACGAAAAAAGTTGCAGATTGTACTGTATTTTTTTGCAGAATTATTCTGGTAACCACAGCTGCCTTTTTTTTTCTTTTTCTGTAAAAGCAACAGGATTTCTTTACCGCGTGGTGTTTGCTGTGTGTTATTTCTGTCATGACTGTAGGAAAAAAGCTGAAATATGAGGTTGTTTTACTATAATCACAGCAACCAACTGTTTCTTTTCATCATTTCATCTGACAGCTTTTTGAGTCACTCTAAAGAGTGAGAAGCAGGGAAGAGACTCAGACAGGTGGTCAATTCACCACAGAAGGACTCAAACACACACACACACACACACACACACACACAAGTTTTTTTTTTCTTGTTGACTTTTTTTAAATGTGTACACTGCAAAAAAGCCAACTTGTATTTTTTGGCCTAAAACAGTGATTTAAGTTGGTAAAACTTGGAAATATAAATTATTGACATTTAGGGCAATAATGTAAGTTAGCACAACAAAGGAAGCCAGTTGTCTGCTCAAAAACAAGTTGGTGAGTTGTTGTTACTTATATCTTTAAGTTGGGGTTCACAACAAGGGACAATAGTTCTGATAACTCTTATTTCTTTGTTGGGAAATGCAGGAAAGCGGTGAAATTCGGTCATTAGCGAAAGCTAGCGGCTAACTGATGCTAGCGGCTAACTGATGCTAGCGGCTAACTGATGCTAGCAGCGCTGCTTGTTACAGCTACAAGAGTAGCCATTAGCGTATCAATGCTAACTCAAAATTGTGGTCGCAACATTAGCTGACCAAAAGAACCCCAAAAAGAAAAAAATTACCAAAAAAAGACACAAAATGACAAAAAAAGACACAAAATGACCAAAAATGACCCAAAAAAGAAACAAAATAACCCCAAAAAGAAAAAAAATTACCCAAAAAAGAAACAAAATGACCAGAAAAGACACAAAATGACCAAAAAGACACAAAATGACCAAAAAAAAGACACAAATTGACCAAAAATGACCAAAAAAAAAGAAACAAAATAACCCCAAAAAGAAAAAAATTACCAAAAAAAGACAGAAAATGACAAAAAAGGAAACAAAGTTACCAAAAAAGACACAAATTGACCACAGAATGACCAGAAAAGACACAAAATGACTAATAAAAGACACAAAATGACTAAAAAAGAACACAAAATGACCAAAAAAAGACATTAAGTGACCAAAAAGATGAAAAGACATTAACACATTAACACAGTGGAGACAGACCCCAATTGGGGTCCCGACCCCCAGGTTGAGAACAGCTGAGTTAAAGGACTAATGAAATAAATAATTAGACATCAATCATGTCAAGGTGCATCTTCAGAAACATCACTGAGTGATTTAAGAACTGAGTGATAACAGATCTGGTGTCTTTGTGTACGACGTGCTCTATCTGCTCCTGCTGATAATAATCGCTTCATAATCACTGCTGCAGTTGTGCTGACGGAGGAAATATCCAGTGAAGCTCAGTCAGGGTCCATATGGGCTGTTTTATGACTCTGATCCAAGCAGAAAATGATGATTCTCATTAAAGTTAAAGCTCTGACAGCTGAGGCAACAAAAAGAAGCTTTAACACTTAACAACTCAGGACAAATGACTTGAAAATGACCAGAAAAGACACAAAATGACAAAAAATGACCAAAAAAAAGAAACAAAATGACCAGAAAAGACACAAAATGACCAAAAAGACTCAAAATGACCAAAAAAAGAAACAAAATGACCAGAACAAGACACAAAATGACCAGACAAGACACAAAATGACCAAAAAATGACCAAAAAAGGAAACAAATGACCAGAAAAGACACAAAATGACAAAAAAAGACACAAAATGACCAAAAAAGGACACAAATTAACCAAAAATGACCAAATAAAGAAACAAAATAACCCCAAAAAGAAAAAAATTACCAAAAAAGACACAAAATGATAAAAAAGACACAAAATGACCAAAAAGGAAACAAAGTTACCAAAAAAGACACAAAATGACTCAAAAAGGAAACAAAATTACCAAAAAACCCCACAAAATGACTAAAAAAAGACACAAAATGACCCAAAAAAGAAACAAAATGACCCCAAAAAAAGACACAAAATGACCCAAAAAAGAAACAAAATGACCAAAAAAGACACAAAATTACCCCAAAAAGACACAAAATGACCAAAAAAGACACAAAATGACCCAAAAAAGACACAAAATGACCAAAAAAGACACAAAATGACCCAAAAAAGAAACAAAATAACCCCAAAAATGACTTGTTAGAATAATGAAGAAAGTCAATGGCATTAGTATGGCCTGTGCTTTTAATAGCTTCCCTCTGCATCAGTTAGGAGCTGTGACTAAAAGATGATTATATATATAATGATTTGTCTCCAGGGGGAAGGAGTTCGGTCATGACGTGGATTTTATCGTGAGCTCACCTGAGGCGGGGGAGGAGGAGCGGCTGCTGGAAGACGTGATCGATGGACTGAAAAAACAAGTAAGTCTGCTGTTTTATTTTTATTATTTGCAATAAAGTGAAGTAATGAGGGTGTTGATCATCATTTGTGAATGATAATTGTGCTTTCCCTACAATTTATATCATGATTAAGAAGTTTTGGATTAAATCAAGATCAATGTGTTTTGGAAAAACAACCACTATACAGATTTATTATGGGGGAGAGGTAAACAGGAAGGTCAACACTAGTAAACAGAGCCTGTTGTTTTGTTGCGTTGCAAGTGTTGCATTACAATATGTGAGAATTTAGAACGTCAGGTTATGTTGTAATAATTTTGTGTCCTTTTTTTGTAATTTTGTGTCTTTTTTTGGTAATTTTGTGTCTTTTTTTAATAATTTAGTGTCTTTTTAAAAATAATTGTGTGTGTTTTTTGGTAATGTTGTGTCTTTTTTTTCGTAATTTTGTGTCTTTAAAATAATTTTGTGTCTTTTGTTTCTTTTTTGAGTAATTTAGCTTTTTTCCCGTCATTTTGTGTATTTTTTTGGTAATTTTATGTCTTTTTAAAAAAAAAAATTGGTGTGTTTTTTTGGTCATTTTGTGTGTTTTTTGGGTAATTTTATGTCTTTTCTAAAATAATTTTGTGTCTCTTTTGGTCATTTTGTGTCTTTTTTAAATAATTTTGTCTTTTTTTTGGTAATTCTGTGTATTTTTTGGTAATTTTGTGTCTTATTTGTCTTTTTGTGCCTTTTTACGTAATTTAGTGTTTTTTTCATTCATTTTGTGAATTTTTTTTAGTAATTCTGTGTCTTTTTTTTGGTCATTTTGTGTCTTTTTTTAAGTATTTTTGTGTCTTTGTTTGGTCATGTTGATTCTGCCTCCAGCGACCTCCAGGTAATGTGAGTTTGAGACTCCTGCTGTAAAGTTTTCTAGATGAAAATACAAAGAACTTACAACACATCTCTCCTCTTGGACACAGCTCTGACTGCAGTGGCTGCACTATGTTTCTATAATAATGTTTCTATAATAAGACAGTGAATGGAGTTAGTCACTTTTCCATCATATAAAGGTATACTTGAAAACTTCCAGCCACTCTAACAGAGAGACAATGGAAATGGAGCTGAGTGCATCACACAGGAGAGAAATAGTCCCATTTATCAGTCATTTTAAGAACTTTTACTCGGCTTTTCAAGAACCATTGCTAGCTCTTAACGGAAAATGAACCCTTCAATGGAAATAGGAGGAAAGAAAAAGAAGGAGAGACAGATGGCGTCTGATTAAAACAGAGAGAAAGCGAGTGGAAAGCCAGAATAGTCAGCAAATGTGTGCCATTTTGCTTATTTTTGAGTCATTTTTAAGTAATTTAATATTTTTTCAGTCATTTTGTTTCGTTTTTTGTCATTTTGTTTCTTTTTTCGTCATTTTGTGTCTTTTTTTTGTAATTTTGTGTCTTTTGGAGATTTTGTGTCTTTTTTAAAATACATTTGTGTCTTTTTTGTTAATTCTGTGAATTTTTTGGTCATTTGGTGTCTTTTTTTGTAATTTTGTGTCTTTTTTAAGTAATTTAATGTTCTTTTCAGTCATTTTGTTTCTTTTTTTGTCATCTCATGTCTTTTTTAAAGTATTTTTTTGTCTTTTTTCGTAATTTTGTGTCTTTTTTAAAAGTAATTTTTTGTCTTTTTTTGTAATTTTGTGTCTTTTGGTGATTTTGTGTCTTTTTTTAAAATACATTTGTGACTTTTTGTTAATTCTGTGAAATTTTTGGTCATTTTGTGTCTTTTTTAAGTAATTTAGTTTTTTTTTCTGTCATTTTGTGTCTTTTTTTGGTCATTTTGATACTGCCTCCAGCGGCCCCCAGGTAATTTGAGTTTGAGACTCCTGCTGTCTTTTCAAGAACCATTGCTAGCTCTTAACGGAAAATGAACCCTTCAATGGAAATAGGAGGAAAGAAAAAGAAGGAGAGACAGATGGCGTCTGATTAAAACAGAGAGAAAGAGAGTGAAAAGCGAGAATAGTGAGCAAATGTGTGAGCGAGAGATAAAACACAGTGACAGACATTGTTAATGGCAGGCTATGTTTACTTACACATAATTGTTTAATTATTGGCTGTACTCGAGTTATGACAATAATTTGCGGCTAATATCACAGTAATGTGAAAACATCAATGCCCTGCAGAAGTGTCTGATTCCATGCATGTAAACACATTAATGTAATTACATTAAACTGAGGCCATGTTCATGTTCACAGCCAGTGTTTTTACCTCAGCCAGCTTTAGTTTGAGAATAGATATTTCAATAACGGCACCTTTTGCACAAAAGAAAGGCGTAAAATCAAAGTTGAAAGAGGAATTGATTGAGGCTTGAGAGGAGGAAATGTTCAGTCGCTCTAATGTCTAATGCCAGTTATACAAACATCGATTGGATGTGCAGTCAGATAACTGAAAGCATGAATCAGAAGGAAATCTGATAATGATAAAAATAGAAAGTTTTAATGGTTCTTGAAGATCAGCAGACTTTAAAGCAGTGCTTCTTTTTCTCCTCGTGCTCCCTCTGAAGCTGAGGAATTTTAACACTAATGATACACATGTTTATCCCCTCCGCCTTTTTTTAAAACCCATTTTAATTTTAATTTCTTGCAAGTAAAAATTTATTAAATATTCATGTTGATTTCCCACATGTTGGTTTTTTAAAATTATTCAAAACATTTTTTTTTACATTTTTTTTAAACTTCTATTTATTTGGAGTTTTATAAATCACAAAATCAACATTTGGAATCATTATAATTAAATTCCCATCCAACTGTGACATCAAGAGCAGATGAATATGTAACAGTCATTATTTAGATCAGGGGTCTCAAACTCAAGTTACCTGGGGGCTGCTGGAGGCAGTATCAAAATGACACAAAATAAATAAAAAAAAGACACAGAAAATAGCTAAATTTCTTAAAAAAGACATAAAAAATGACCAAAACAGACAAGAAAGAACCAAAAAAGACACAAAATTACAAAAGAAGACACCAAATGACTGAATAAAACACAAAATTACTTAAAAAAAAGACACACAATGACAAACAAGACACAAAATGACCAAAAAATACACAGAATTACCAAAAAAATACACAAAATTATTTAATACAAGACAAAATGACCAAAAAAAGACACAAAATTACCAAAAAAGTAAGCCACGGGATATGACTGTCATTAACTTGCATTGTAGCCAAATCCGTGTCAGTTTCACGGAGTGATTCCGTGGCTATTCCACGGATTTAGAGTTAAGCAAATCCGTGTCTATTGATCCAAAAGTTTCCATTGAGGGAGAAAGAGTAGATGTGCTTCTAGACCCTTTTTTCCCCCTAATTCTTTTTACTTTTTATGTGAGAAAACCATGTTTAACAAAATATAAATCAAAGCAGATCATTTTACATAATTTAAAATATTTGTGTCTTTTTTAAATAATTTTGTGTCTTTTTTTCATTCATTTTGTGTCTTTTCTTCATAATTTTGTGTCTTTTTTCATAAGTTTGTGTCTTTTTTGGGTCATTTTGTGTCTTTTTTGGTCATTTTGTGTCTTTTTAAAATAATTTTGTGTCTTTTTTGGTCATTTTGTTTATTTTTTAAGTAATTTAGCTTTTTCCCCGTCATTTTGTGTCTTTTTTGGTCATTTTGTGTCTTTTTTGGGTCATTTTGTGTCTTTTTTAAATAATTTTGTCTTTTTTTGGGTAATTCTGTGTATTTTTTGGTAATTTTGTGTCTTATTTGTCATTTTGAGCCTTTTTAAGTAATTTAGTGTTTTTTCATTCATTTAGTGTCTTTTTTTCATAATTTTGTGTCTTTTTTTGGTCATTTTGTGTCTTTTTTTTAGTAATTTTGTGTCTTTATTTGGTCATTTTGATCCTGCCTCCAGCGGCCCCCAGGTAATTTGAGTTTGAGACTCCTGCTGTAAGGTTTTCTAGATGAAAATACAAAGAACTTACAACACATCTTGCCTCATGGACAATGGACTTCTCATTATAATACATATATAACAATTTTTAGAGCTACATAATGTTATACAGCCTTCAGTCTCATTTCCCTGAGAGTCTAAGTGGACTCTCTGGATCACATTTCATTGTCTCAGTGGTACCTGAAGCAGAACGCCCCCGCCACAGCAGCTCTTTGCATTATATGCCCTCTAAAACTGTAGAAAATACATGTGAGCTGTAGTGCGACTTGTCTAGACAGCCGTATTGATTAAAATAGAAGTGTAGCTGTTCACTCAGATGGACAACTGAAAAGTGCTGAATTGTCTTCAGTAGAGAGTTTTAAAGGAGGAACAAAATCTGTGGATTCCTCACCACAGGGGTGGAAAAATTAAACGCTGGAGGGGCACCATTTGTTATTGACATTATCCAATCCACTTTATTTATAGAGCACAATTTTAGCAAACACGACACTGTAAAACAAGATAAACAATAGCTATAGCACATCTTATGTTTTATTTTTAAAAAGAGAGTAACACTTTAGAATAAATATCATTTATAAATGGTAAACAGATAGTTTATTAATGTTTAATCATCATTTTTAAACCATAAAAAGGCCATTTAGAATGGTAAATACATATTTTTATTAATGTTTAACTAACTATATCGTTTATAAATGGCAAATAGATGGTATGTTAAAAATTATTTAATATTCAAGAGAATTTTGAATGAATCCAACACAATAGAATTAGTCTGTTTTTAAATGACACTTAACACTTCCTGTTTAGTTATTAACTCAACTTGTAACGTAGTTAGATTTAATTAATAATATTGCGTGCAATAAAATTGAGGCAACAGATTGCACGCAATATTATTAATTAAATCTAACTATGTTACAAGTTGAGTTAATAACAACTTAACAGGAAGTGTTAAGTGTCAATTAAAAAAGGACTAATTCTATTGTGTTGGATTCATTCCAAATTGTCTTGATTTAGAATTACAGACACATAAAGATTATATTTAATGTGATCAAAATAAGTAGATTCTATCTCAAACATTTTTATATTAAAGTTACTTAAACAACTGCCTCAAAATCAAGGACGCATTTATATTTAATACATTTTATCAAATATATTAAGTAAAAGGAAATTACCAGTGAATCATTTATTACAGTGAAGGTTTTCAAAGTGCTGCACAAACAATAAATAATTGCACAACAATATAAAATTGCTGTTTCCTCTGTGAGGCGTCTCCACACGGCCCTGCACTCCTTTTTATGCCCTTTTATGGGCATTAATGGGCGGTTACCTATGCTAATTATATGTTAATTAGACTCACCTGGCACTCCCGCTCTATTTATGAGGAGATGGCATTCATCAATTTAAGAACACGTTGATGAATCTGACGTAGGGTCTTCTTAGAAATCTTCTTAAGAAGGACTTAAGAAAGAATCTAAGAAGATTCTTAAGAAGATATTGGTGAATGAGGCCCCTAGTTTTTACGGTGTTGTCATATTTTGGATATATATTGCATTTATGTATCGTATTAAGACATCGTTATATGTCCCCAGCAGCAGCTAAGTAACATCAGAATAATAATAATAATAATTCCAGGTGACCTCAGGGTGGATAAATCCAATCTAATGCACTTTATTTGTATAGCACATTTAAACAACAAAAACATCTCCAAAGTGCTGTACATAGAATCAACAATAAAACATTTCCATATACCAATCAGCAATAAATAATAAGTGTATAAATCTAAAATGATGCTATAAATAAAACAATACAATCAAACAAACAGATAAACATAGTAAAATAAATAAAAGATATAGTTAAAAGTAGTAAAATAAATAAACTGGATAAACCCCTGGATAGTTTTTCAATTCAGCTTTTCTCAGGCAAAAAAACACACTTTTGTCAATGCGTGGAGCTGAAACAGACCCCTGATTGAGTAAAGAGGAAGTGAAGACTTTACTGAGGTGGTTCTGTCAGCTGGGAGCTGCTGCAGCAGCTTTATTAGGCCTGAGCCGTCAGAGTTACCCACAGTATCTTTCTGCTAGTTGTTTTCCTGAATTGTCTCGGTGGTAGAAATATTGGGTCTCCTGTAGAAGATGTTTGCCAATATTAAGTAACAGATATGTGAGAGGGGAGAATAAAACCTCCCTGAGCCCTGAGGACGCTGTCATCGTCTGCTGTTTGATGTAAAGTGGTGCTGATCGTGCAACTGTCACAAATCACCATGAGGCTCTTTACTGACTGTTGTTCATAACTGGACTGGTTGTGTATTATTTGTAAGGTGTAACAGTGACTGCAGAGACTTCAGCCATTCTTGTAAATAACAGGCTGCATTATCAGGTCACTTAAATGTACAGTCAATGAGTAATAAATAACCATTTCACTGTAGTCTATAAATATACACTACCGGTCAAAAGTTTTAGAACACCCCAATTTTTCCAGTTTTTTATTGAAATTCAAGCAGTTCAAGTCCAATGAACAGCTTGAAAGGGTCCAAAGGTAAGTGGTGAACTGCCAGAGGTAAATAAAAAAAGGTAAGCTTAACCAAAACTGGAAAATAATGTACATTTCAGAATTATACAAGTAGGCCTTTTTCAGGGAACAAGAAATGGGTTAACAACTTAACTCTATGGAGTCTTGGGCTATTTTGTCCATTTTTTAATTATTTTCATGTCTTTGGAAGTCATTTTGTGTCTTTTTTTGGTCATTTTGTGTCTTTTTTTGGTCATTTTGTGTCTTTTTTTTAGTCATTTTGTGTCTTTTGGTGTCTTTTTTGGTCATTTTGTGTCTTTTTTTGGTCATTTTGTGTCTTTTTTTAGTTCTTTAGTCCAACATAAAATGTGATTTTGAATCTTTTTTTTTACTTTCAAAACACTATCATGCTCAATAAAGAATTTTAAATGTTGCAAATGTGCATTAATTTCAGAGTACACTGAGACATTAAACTGCATCATTTTCAATTCAATTCTGGAAAAGTTGGGGTGTTCTAAAACTTTTGACCAGTAGTGTAAACCTACATATTATTGATCTATTCAATATGAATTTGTCTTTATGTTAAAAATTCTGGAATAAATTACTTTGATTATCAGGAACTGCCCATAAAAAACTAAATGCCTGACCAGGACTGAGTGTCTTGTTTCCAGAATTAAATTTGGCATCTTAAGTTTCTTCAAACCACAGATGAGTTGAATCTCAACAATTCTGAACCACTGCAACCCGTTCTCAATCCTTACTGTTCTGCTATTAAACACACCAATGCAGTTTTAGGTTTTTTTTGTTTTGTGAAGTCAAACAAAAAGTACATGCTTGGGTTTACCCACCGATACTTCTTGGTTATATTTAGCCACAATCAATGGAGTCCTTAGTTAGTTCACGCAGTCTTTTTTTTGGTAATTTTGTGTCTTTTTCTAATCATTTTGTGTCTTTTTTTTAGTAATTTTGTGTATTTTTGGGGTAATTTTGTGTCTTTTTCTAATCATTTTGTGTCTTTTTTTTTTAGTAATTTTGTGTATTTTTTGGGTAATTTTGTGTCTTTTTCTAATCATTTTGTGTTTTTTTGTAATTTTGTGTATTTTTTGGGTAATTTTGTGTCTTTTTTTTGTAATTTGGTGTCTTTTTCTAATAATCTTGTGTCTTTTTTTGGTAATTTGGTGTCTTTTTCTAATCATTTTGTGTCTTTTTTTTGTAATTTTGTGTATGTTTTGGGTAATTTTGTGTCTTTTTTTGGTAATTTGGTGTCTTTTTCTAATCATTTTGTGTCTTTTTTTTTGTAATTTTGTGTATGTTTTGGGTAATTTTGTGTCTTTTTTAAGTAATTTAGTTTTTTTTCTGTCATTTTGTATCTTTTTTAAAGTAATTTTGTGTCTTTTTTTGGTCATTTTGTGTCTTTTTAAAGTAATTTAGTTTTTTTCTGTCATTTTGTATCTTTTTTTAGTAATTTTGTGTTTTTTTTAAGTAATTTAGTTTTTTTTCTGTCATTTTGTATCTTTTTTAAAGTAATTTTGTGTATTTTTTTGGTCATTTTGTGTCTTTTTAAAGTAATTAAGTTTTTTTCTGTCATTTTGTATCTTTTTTAAGTAATTTTGTGTCATTTTTTGGTCATTTTGATACTGCCTCCAGCGGCCCCGAGGTAATTTGAGTTTGAGACCCCTGCAATAGAATGTAATGCCTTGACACGTAGTAGTTAATTTCAGTATAATGTAGGTTAACTGAAGAGAAGTGACTCAAAATGAAGGTTTCACACTTGACCCCATCACTGTGATCCATCCCATCTCTCTGTGCGGACTTTAACGCTCGTTATACTACAATATACTACTAATATCAGCCTGTTCTAGTGCTAAAACTTAAGGGATGACATCATTTACTTGTGGTTTACAGAAAATGTACAGTGCCAACCTATTTTTTTATTGAATATGCCCTGTATTATTCATGGAAGCAATTATCTAATATTGTAATTCCTTATATATACACATATAAAACGTTTAGGCCTGAGTGTTAAGCCACAGTAAGTCAGTGCGACCAATCCGTTCAGACAACTCGACCAAAAAAGAGGTTTGTGACAATTACACCAATGAGATTATGTCTGCCTTCACAGCAGCTTTATCTTATTAAAATGTCTGTATATGAAAACTCCCATTAGTGTCACACAGACATTTAATACGTCTCCACTGAGTGATGACACCACATCTTACAGCACAACTCAACAAAAAAAAAAAGGCCAATGCAAATACAATTTGGACAATATCTCTTCCAAAAGGAAAGTACAGTACATGACTCTCTGTGTGGAAGATAAAAAACAAGGAGAGGATTTGTCAACACAGTTTTCTCCCTCAGATAAATACATTATAAAAACAATATTAATTAATTATTGAATAAATAAAAATAATTCAAATATTATGGATCTATAACCTAATAATACAAATATTATTTTTTTATTATGAAAAACCCCCAGAATAAATTATAAAATCTTAACTTAAAACTAGATAAGATACAGAAAAAGATTAAAAAAAAAAAAAAAAAGAATTAAATAAGTACTAATTATATATATAAATATATAATATAAATATATATATAATATAAATATAAATGATTGAATAAATAAAAATAATATACATATCTATAACCCCAGAAACCCCCCCCAGAATAAATTATAAAAGCTTAACTAAAAACTAGATTAAATACAGAAAAGGATCATTTAAATAAATACTAATTATATATATTATTTATGCAATTAATATTATATAAATAAATCATAAACAATTATAAAAAATATATAAATAAATGATTGAATAATTAAAAATAATTCAAATTTTATAGATCTATAACCTAACAATACAAATAATAATTATTTTTATTATGAACCCCCCCAGAATGAATTATAAAAGCTTAACTAAAAACTAGATTAAATACAGAAAAAGATAAAAAAAAAAAAATAAAAAAAAAAAAATACTAATTATATATATAAATATGAATAACAGATAAATAATAACAGATGTGGTCATATAAAGTTTGCCACACTTTGAGAACTAAATTAAATTGAAGGCTACTTTGTGTGACAAAAAAAAAAGGCC
The DNA here is from genome assembly GCF_030273125.1 of Centropristis striata. Classification (NCBI taxonomy): domain Eukaryota; kingdom Metazoa; phylum Chordata; class Actinopteri; order Perciformes; family Serranidae; genus Centropristis; species Centropristis striata. The sequence continues at coordinate 843,217 of NC_081536.1, forward strand.
GATGCAAATACAATTTGGACAATATCTCTTCCAAAAGGAAAAGTACAGTACATGACTCTCTGTGGAAGATAAAAAACAAGCAGAGGATTTGTCAACAGAGTTTTCTCCCTCAGATAAATGCTCAGATAAATAAAAATAATTCAAATATTATGGATCTATAACCTAATAATACAAATATTATTTTTTTATTATGAAAAAACCCCCAGAATAAATTATAAAATCTTAACTTAAAACTAGATTAGATACAGAAAAAGATAAAAAAAATAAAAATAAAAAAAATTAAATAAATACTAATTATATATATAAATATGAATAACTAAATAATAATAATAAATATAATAATAATATATAATATATTATTATTATTATATAATATAATAAATAATAACAGATGTGGTCATATAAAGTTTGCCACACTTTGAGTATAAATTAAATTGAAGGCTACTTTGTGTGACAAAAAAAAAAGGCCAATGCAAATACAATTTGGACGATATCTCTTCCAAAAGGAAAAGTACAGTACATGACTCTGTGTGGAAGATAAAAAACAAGGAGAGGATTTGTCAACACAGTTTTCTCCCTCAGATAAATACATTATAAAAACAATATAAATTAATTATTGAATAAAGAAAAATAATTCAAATATTATGGATCTATAACCTAATAATACAAATATTATTTTTTTTACTATGAAAAACCCCCAGAATAAATTATAAAATCTTAATTTAAAACTAGATTAAATACAGAAAAAGAATCTTCGAGAAAAAAGTTGCTATTTTTCCCCACTTTTTCCTCGTAAGTCTGTGATTTTTTTCTTGTAGATTTGCTAATTATTAGTTAATTTAAAACTAGATTAGATACAGAAAAAGATAAAAAATAAATAAATAAATAAATAAATACTAATTATATATATAACACACTTTGAGAACTAAATTAAATTGAAGGCTACTTTGTGTGACAAAAAAAAAAGGCCAATGCAAATACAATTTGGACAATATCTCTTCCAAAAGGAAAAGTACAGTACATGACTCTGTGTGGAAGATAAAAAACTAGGAGAGGATTTGTCAACAGAGTTTTCTCCCTCAGATAAATGCGTCGTAGCTGGAGAGGGTCATGAGAGGAGACAAGTGTTTGATGAAGAGCAGGACCGGCTGTCTAGCTTAGCTGTCGGCTTCTTTTTGTCATCACTGGGTTTAAAAATAAATCCCTCAGTCCCTCTTCCATCCACACCTCCGCATGCCTCCACTCCTTCACTGGTTCATCCTGACGATAATTACCTGCTGTATGTTATCGCTGGGAGCTCTCACCTCCTGCAACCACTTACCTTCTCTATAGGCCGAGGGAAGGAGGTGAAGGTGTGAATGTGCGGGGATAAGGGGAGGTAAATGGATGTGAGACAGAGCATTAGGCGGCCAGAGCCGCTGTTAAAAAAGGCTTTCTGGGCCCGAGACCAAGCAAGGCAAGCTTTCTGCTCACAGACTGCACTGCAAAACAAGAAGAGTTGGGTGGACTCAACATTTCAAGGCAACAAACTTCGATAAGATTTTAAGTTGGACAATTAAACTAAATATTTTAAGTTTTGTTTTTGAGTTTGCTCAACTCTGAATTCAGATTTTTGTCAACTCAACTGTAAGTTGTACTAATTTATAATTTTACATTGTAATAACTTTTAATCCTTACTTCTGCTAACTTCTGCAATTTGACGATTGTAACGCTGATATGAAATGTCAGCTAATGTTGCGACCACAATTTTGAGTTAGCATTGATACGCTAATGGCTACTCTTGTAGCTGTAACAAGCAGCGCCGCTAGCATCAGTTAGCCGCTAGCGTCAGTTAGTCACTAGCATCAGTTAGCTGCTAGCTTTCGCTAATGATGGAATTTAACTGCTTTCACACATTTCACACGCATTTATATTTAATACATTTTATCAAATATATTTAGTAAAATGAAATGACTACAGAATAATTTATTACAGTGTGCACTGCAAAAAAAGAAAGTTGGGTGAACTCAAAATTTCAAGGCAACAAACTTCAATAAAATTTTAAGTTGGACAATTAAACTAGATATTTTAAGTTTTGTTTTTGAGTTTGCTCAACTCTGAATTCTGATTTTTGTCAACTCAACTGTAAGTTGTAGCTACTAACTTATAATTTAACATTGTAATAACTTTTAATCCTTACTTCTGCTAACTTCTGCCAGCTAATGTTGTGACCACAATTTTGAGTTAGCATTGATACGCTAATGGCTGCTCTTGTAGCTGTAACAAGCAGAGCCGCTAGCATCAGTTAGCCGCTAGCGTCAGTTAGCCACTAGAATCAGTTAGCCGCTAGCATCAGTTAGCCACTAGCATCAATTAGCCGCTAGCATCAGTTAGCCACTAGCATCAATTAGCCGCTAGCATCAGTTAGTCGCTAGCATCAGTTAGCCGCTAGCTTTTGCTAATGCCCGAATTTAACCGCTTTCACGCATTTCACATGCATTTATATTTAATACATTTTATCAAATATATCTAGTAAAATGAAATGACTACAGAATAATTTATTACAGTGTACACTGCAAAAAAAGAAAGTTGGGTGAACTCAAAATTAATTAACTTATAATTTTACATTGTAATAACTTTTAATCCTTACTTCTGCTAACTTCTGCAATGTGCTGAACTGGCACGATTGTAACGGCGCTATGAAATGTCAGCTAATGTTGCGACCACAATTTTGAGTTAGCATTGATACGCTAATGGCTACTCTTGTAGCTGTAACAAGCAGCGTCGCTAGCATCAGTTAGTCGCTAGCATCAGTTAGCCGCTAGCATCAGTTAGCCGCTAGCATCAGTTAGTCGCTAGCATCAGTTAGCCGCTAGCGTCAGTTAGCCACTAGCGTCAGTTAACCGCTAGCGTCAGTTAGCCGCTAGCGTCAGTTAGCCGCTAGCATCAGTTAGTCTCTAGCATCAGTTAGCCACTAGCATCAGTTAGCCGCTAGAATCAGTTAGCCGCTAGCATCAGTTAGCCGCTAGCTTTCGGTAATGACCGAATTTAACCACTTTCCTGCATTTCACAACAAAGAAATAATAATGGCTACTCTTGTAGCTGTAACAAGCAGCGCCGCTAGCATCAGTTAGCCGCTAGCATCAGTTAGCCGCTAGCTATCAGTTAGCTGCTAGCATCAGTTAGCCGCTAGCTTTCGCTAATGACTGAATTTAACCGCTTTCCCGCGTTTCCCAACAAAGAAATAAGAGTTATCAGAACTATTGTCCCTTGTTGTGAACCCCAACTTAAAGATATAAGTAACAACAACACACCAACTTGTTTTTGAGCAGACAACTGGCTTCCTTTGTTGTGCTAACTTACATTATTGCCCTAAATGTCAATAATTTATATTTCCACGTTTCACCAAATTAAATCACTGTTTTAGGCCAAAAAACACAAGCAGTTTTTTGCAGTGTGGGTAGTGGATGGAGTGGGCGGTCCACGGGGACGAGGACACAAGAGACAGTGATTAAGTGAAGGTAGCAGAGGTTGACTCTAAGTCGTGTAACCTTGTCATCTGCTATCAGGCCCCTGGGGGCCCACGTGTCTTCACTCAGGCCTAATATCACCATCCAACCCCCTTCAGCACCCTCCTCAGCCTGCAGGGAGTTAAAAATACATCTATCTAGAAACGTCCTTGTAAAAACGGGTTCATCATTTTTTCTGCCCGTCCCCCCTCGGCTCCTCTAGCTGGTATTCTGAGAGCGTAACTCGGGGCAGAGGAAGGTCACCAGCAGCTCCGACACCAGACAGATGAGATTCAGCTTGGCCTGGTAATTGCGACGGAGTGTTTCATCCTCCATCCATCTATCATCTCTGCCTCTAAATACTGTATAAGTGCTGCTTTCTACAGCTCTGTATGCATTGGCACCATTAGAATTCAGCCATTCAGCTCCGGATTTTTTATTCTGCATTTATTCTGAGTGAGAAGAGACTTTTCCTTCTAATGACAGGCTGAGGAGCCCAAACAGAAGTTTATCAGTCAACTTTCAGTTCAAAAGTGAAAATAATCGAACAATTATAGGCCAAAGTGCATTTGGCTGGGCGAGGTTTTCTTCTAGAGAGCCATATTGAATTGGGCAGTCTGGTGGAAGGTCCCTTTCATTACTTTTTTGGGTAATTTTGTGTCTTTTTTAAATAATTTTGTGTCTTTTTGGTAATTTTGTGTCTTTTTTAAATAACTTTGTGTCCTTTTTAAGTAGTTAAAGTAGTAGTATTTTATGTCCTTTTAAAGTAATTAAGTGTGTTTCGTGTACCTTGTTTCCTAAAAAAAACAAAAAGAATATTATATAAATGACTTAATAAATTAATATTAATATAAATATATTTCCATGTGTGGATTAGAATAAAAATAAAATAGAAAAATAGAATATTTATATGAATAAATTATATAATAATAATAATAATAATAATAATAATAATAATAATAATAATAATAATAATAATATTATAATATTATATAAATACATTATAAAAAACAACATTAATAAATTATTGAATAAATAAAAATAATTCAAATATTATAGATCTATAACCTAATAATACAAATATTATTTTTTTATCATGGAAAAGCTTAACTAAAAACTAGATTAAATACAGAAAAAGATTTTAATAAATAAATAAATAAATAAATAAATACTAATTATAAATATGAATAACAGATAAATAATAGCAGATGTGGTCATATAAAGTTTGCCACACTTTGAGAACTAAATTAAATTGAAGGCTACTTTGTGTGACATTGAGAGGACACACACACACACACACACACACACACAGACACACAAACAGCTGTGCGTTAATTTCAGCAATCAGTCTCTTTGATTCCTGCGAAGCTACGAATCAAAGCTGCAGCGCGGTTCAAACGTCCTGCTAACGCGCGCTAATCTGCGACTTGAAGGCGAGTTTTGAAGTTTTGAAGTCTCGTTGTGTGAGTCGGAGATGGCGAGATGAGATCAGAGCCGCTGGCGTCCTGACAGGAACGTCCTCTGGATGCAGGTGGTCCCGCTCGCTGCTGTGGCCACTTATTACTCCCTCTCCAGAAAAGACTGAGCAGATAATCAAATCAAAGGAGAATAAAAGCTCTGCTCTTTTCTCTTCTTTTTTTTTTAAACACAATTTCAAAAGTCATGTTCACTAGATTCTCTTTTTTTAGTGTCAGCGCTGCGAGGCGAAGCTTTGGGGGAAAGATTATCTTCCCGCTGTCCTCCTCTGTAATTCCCTCTGTAAACAGTTCTGGTGGAATCAGCTTACTCTAGATGCTCGCTGACATTACCTGCTGCGTGGGAGATGATTACAGAGCGCTATTGGGCTAAACAGCCCCCGGCGCCGCTGAGACGGGAACTTCATGACATCCTGTTTTTATGGAGGATTTGTGAGTGTGTGTGTCAGACAGAAAGAAAGAAGAGAGGCTGAGAGACACTGTGTGTGTGTGTGTGTGTGTGTTTACAAGATTAAAGTGGCAAATCTACGGGAAAAAATGCGCAGATTTATGACATTTAAAGTGGTGAATCTTCGAGAAAAAAGTTGCTTTTTTCCCACTTTTTCCTCGTAAATCTGTGATTTTTTTCACGCAGATTTGCCACTTTGCACGTTTTTCTCTAAATATTTTAATTTTTCTAAAATTTTGGATATCCTCTGAAGTTACCAAATACGGTTCTTCGCCCGATAAAGGGTTAATGGTAAAGGTTACATTAGGTTTATGTTATGGTTAGGGTTGGGCATTTAGTTGTGATGGTGAAGGTTAGGGTAAGGGGCTATGGGAACATCCATCCATCCATCCATTCTCGTCCGCTTATCTGGGGCTGGGTCGCGGGGGCAGCAGGCTAAGCAGGGCATTCCAGGTGCCCCTCTCCCCAGCCACAACGTCCAGCTCCTCCTGGGGGACCCCGAGACGTTCCAAGGCCAGGAGAGAGATATAATCCCTCCACCGTGTTCTGGGTCTTCCCCGGGGCCTCCTACCAGTTGGACGTGCCCGGAACACCTCTAACGGGAGGCGCCCGGGAAGCATCCTTACCAGATGCCCAAACCACCTCAACTGGCTCCTTTCGACGCGAAGGAGCAGCGGCTCTACTCCGAGCTCCCTCCGGATGTCTGAGCTCCTCACCCTATCTCTAAGGCTGAGCCCAGCCACCCTACGGAGGAAGCTCATTTCAGCCGCTTGTACCCGCGATCTCATTCTTTCGGTCACTACCCAAAGCTCATGACCATAGGTGAGGGTTGGAACGTAGATGGACCGGTAAATCGAGAGCTTTGCCTTCAGGCTCAGCTCCTTCTTCACCACGACGGTCCGGTACAACGCCCGCATCACTGCTGACGCCGCACCAAACCGCCTGTCCATCTCACGTTCCATTCTACCCTCACTCGTGAACAAGACCCCGAGATACTTGAACTCCTTCGCTTGAGGCAGTACCTCTCTCCACCCAGAGGGAGCAGTCCACCGTTTTACGGCAGAGAACCATGGCCTCAGACTTGGAGGAGCTGACTCTCATCCCAACCACTTCACACTCGGCTGCAAACCGCCCCAGTGAGTGCTGGAGGTCTCGGCTTGATGAAGCCAAAAGAACCACATCATCTGCAAAAAGCAGAGATGCAATTCTGAGGTCACCAAACCAGATCCCTTCCTCCCCCCGGCTGTGCCTTGAGATCCTGTCCATGAAGACCACGAACAGAATCGGAGACAAGGGGCAACCCTGGCGGAGGCCAACACCCACCGGGAACGTGTTTGACGTTGTGCCGAGTATGCGGACACAGCTCTCACTTTGGTTATATAGGGACCGGATAGCTCGTAGCAACGAGCCCGGTACCCCATACTCCCGCAGTATCCCCCACAAGACTCCCCGAGGGACACGGTCATAAGCCTTCTCCAAATCCACAAAACACATGTAGACTGGATGGGCAAACTCCCATGCCCCCTCCAGAAGTCTCGCAAGGGTAAAGAGCTGGTCCGTTGTTCCACGGCCAGGACGAAAGCCGCATTGTTCCTCCTGAATCTGCGGTTCGACAATCGGCCGGAGCCTCCTTTCCAGCACCCTGGAGTAGACTTTCCCGGGGAGGCTGAGAAGTGTAATTCCACGGTAATTGGAACACACCCTCCGGTCCCCCTTTTTGAAAATGGGAACCACCACCCCGGTCTGCCACTCCACTGGCACTGTCCCAGACCTCCACGCGACACTGAAGAGGCGTGTCAACCATGACAACCCAACAATGTCCAGAGCCTTCAGCATCTCAGGGCGAATCTCATCCAACCCTGGCGCCTTGCCGCCGGGTAGCTTTTTAACTACCTCGGCGACCTCCGCCAGGGATATTGATGAGTCTTCCCCTGAGTCTTCAGACTCTGCCTCCTCCACAGAGGACGTGTTGGCTGGATTAAGGAGTTCCTCAAAGTGTTCTTTCCACCGTCTAAGGACATCCCCAGGTCGGGTCAGCAGGTCTCCTCCCCCGCTGAACACAGCTTGGGCCAAGCCCTGCTTTCCCTTCCTGAGTCGCCTGACGGTTTTCCAGAACCTCTTTGAGGCCGACCGGAAGTCCTCCTCCATGGCCTCCCCGAATTCCTCCCATACCCGAGTTTTTGCTTCAGCGACTGCCGCAGCTGCAGCCCTTCTGGCCGAACGGTACCTGTCTGCTGATTCCAGAGACCCCTCGGCCAGCCAAGGTGAGGTGAGCCCAACTATTTCTAGTTGGTAACGCTCCACCTCCCGCACAAGCTCGGGCTCCTTCCCCGCCAGCGAGGTGACGTTCCATGTCCCCAGAGCTAGCCGCTGGAGCCGGGGGTCAGCACGCCCAGGTCCCCGCCTTCGCCTGCCGCCCGACTCTCTGTGCACCCAACCCTTATGCCTGAGTCTGCGGGTGGTGGGCCCACAGGTCGGCGGGTCCATGTAGTCCTTTCGGGCTGAGCCCGGCCGGGCCCAGTGGACAAAGGCCCGGCCACCAGACGCTCGCCTGCGTGCTCCCCTCCCGGGTCTGGCTCCAGGAGGGGGCCCCGGTTTACCCGTGCCGGGCGAGGTACTCTGATTTAAATGGTCCCGCTTCATAAGGGTCTTTGAATCGCTCTTAGTCTGGCCCCTCCCCTGGGACCACTTTGCCATGGGAGACCCTACCAGGAGCTATTGCTCCCGACAACACAGCTCCCAGGATCACTGAGGCACACAAACCCCTCCACCACGATAAGGTGGCGATTCTTGGAGGACATATGGGTTATTATAGTTAACGAAAACTACAGGAAATAATGAAAACTAGAATTGAAAAAACATTTTCGTTACCTGAAATAAAAATCGTTCGTTTCTTTCTTCGTTCCTTCGTTTTCATCTTTGTCAACTTTTTTCATACGTAATGAAGATCAGACAAAAAAAAATAAAGGAAAAATTTTCTGTGACCTCTTATAATCTCCCACCCAACAAATACCCCATTACAAAAAACTACAACTAGTAAAAACTAAACTAAAACTAAAGCATTTCAAAAAAGATAAAAACTAAACTAAAACTAGCAAACTCACTCTAAAAACTCATTAAAACTAAAACTAATGAAAAATACCAAACTATTATAACCTTGCAATTCACTATTCAAATGAGGGTCCTCACAAAGATAGAAGTACAAGAATGTGTGTGTGTGTGTGTGTGTGTCCGTATTCAGGTACTTAACGGTCGGGGGACTGTCACCATAACTCATTAATACTTTTCTCTCTAAAGGCATCAGAATGATTCAAGGCTTAAAGAAATACCAGGAGGGACGAAAAAATAAAAACCTCCGTCAGAATGAGACGTGACCTACATTTGTTCTGGAGCCTCAGACGGCTGCAGACCTTCTCCACAACTTGTCTCAAGTGTGGCTCGCGGGGATTTTAATTCCAGATTAGTCAGTGTTTAAGTGCTTTTATGCTGTCATTCTGGCCTCATTATCTAAGTGGGGACTGTCACCGCCTTCAGCCAAGCTATTACCAACGTAAAGGGACTTTAAGGACCCGTCTGCTGCCTGGTACTGGAGCTGAAGGGTTATCTGTAATTGCAGAGGTGGAGGGGACAGGAGACGCTGATATTAAGGATTTGAATCTGGTGTCGACGAGTCCACCGCTGCTGATAATTAGAGGTGGAAAGTTAAGAGGAGGTCTGAGATTTATTAAACCACCAAATGACCAAAAAAAGACAAAAAATTACTAAAAAAGAAACAAAATGACCAAAAAATACACAAAATGACTAAACAAAGACACAAAATTACTAAAAAAGACACAAAATGAGAAGACAGAATGACCAAAAAAAAAAACAGAAGACACAATATAACAAAAAATGACACAACAACAGACACAAAACTAGAAAATTTCCTCTGGGGAAATTTTGAAAGGGCCTCGGGGGCTACTGCCGGTGTGTGTGTGTGTGTGTGTGTGTGTGTGTGTGTGTGTGTGTATAATTAAAATCACATAAAGTTACTGTGTGTGTGTGTGCGTGCATGCGTGCGTGTGTTTGAAGCATGTGTATGCATGTGTGAGGAGTGTGCGTGCTTACGTGCATGTGTGTGTGTGTATCTGTAACTGTAATCACATCAAAGATCAAAGACAATCAGATCAAAGCAATCAACAGAATTAACTGACACCTGCTAATGTCCCGGAACATTGACAGGTGGAATTTCTGGCCTCGAACAGAAAGCATTTTTGGCAAAACCATAATACCTATCATTGATCCGACTTCACTTTGAGCATCCTGAGTTCTTCCTGAACGTCTACATATGTTTTTTTTTAAGAGCAATGAAAAAATAGCTTTGTTAGAGCGATCTAAAAAAACTGTTACATCTCCCTTTTTCAGAAATCTCCCTGCGTTTTTAATATGGGAGCCAATGAGGCTGTTGGTGGTGTTGGTGGATCATCTGTGCGTCCTACGCCCAAACTATAACTCTGACAGCTTTACCAGAGGATTGTGAGGGAGAAGACTAATTTTCCTACGTTTCTATGTATAAATTATTTCTGTAGAGTGGAATTTGCGGCCTGGAGCGCAGTTTTAAAATTTATTTTTTGACAGTTTTTTCTCTCCCTCTACACTCTGGTGATGATGTCACACACTGTGACACGAACATTCCGTGCAATACACACCCATTATAATCTCAGAATTTCTCCAAAAATGATCATGGTCATTGAACAGGGATTGATAAAAAACTACATGACCTATCGAAACGTGGATTAATACACCGATACACAAGACTTGTGTCTACTGTTTAAAGTTTAAATGGAGTCTCTAGGTGAAATTATGCCGGAGAAGTAGACGTTTAAAAATCTCCAATTATTGTTTTTTTTCGCTCATTTTTGTCGGCCGTCCCATTCATTTCAATGCAAAATTTTGGGCAGTTTTTCACGACTTACGTCACGAAAAATTCGTATTCTGTAGAGAAAAGTAATAGCACACCGATCCCGATCAAACCGCACGTTTTGATATATAATTTGTCCTGCAACTCTTCAAGTTGTAGGACTAGTAGCGGGACGAAATTGCGTCCGGAAGAGGAAGAAGAAGAAATCCACAGTATAACAGTAGTGCAGCACTGGTCCCTGCAGATATTGCTGTATTGGACCAGTGCTCAGTGCGATTGCCCCGAGGCCCTAATTACCAAAAAAGACACAAAAAAGACAGAAAAAGACACAAATTACCAAAAAAAAGACACAAAATGACTAAAAAAGACACAAAAAAGACACAAATGACGAAAAAAGACACAAAATTACAAACAAAAAGACACAAAAAGACATGAAAAAATGGATAAAATATCCCGATAGACTCCATAGAGTTACCCAGTGTTTATTAAAGATATGTAGCTTCTATTGACCTGCTATCTCCCCCTGATCATCTGCTCCATGTGTCACCTCTCTGGACCTGCTGACCTCCTCCCTCTGGTCCCTGCCGTGGGGCAGATCTGTGTAGTAACGGCTATCAGGACGGTGCTGACTATGCTGACTGGGTGTTTAATGCTCTGTGATTAACCTCCGTCATGGTCTGGACGGAGAGAGTCGCTGCTCGCTGCTCCAGTTATTGCTCTTTAAGGAGAGAGCAGCAGATTTATGGTCAGAGTGAGGAGAGGAGTATCCCAACAATTACACTGTGCTCCGGAATTAAACTGACAATTTGTAATCTTAATCGCCTTAACACTCTTAACACTCTTAACACTCCTGCACCCAGGGAGAGGACCAATCAGCCGGCCGGCCCGCAGGAAATACCTCCACACTCTGTCTTTCTGCTCCTCCACCTATTTCTCACTTTCTCTCACAGGTCCAACTCTTTATTCTCTAACTCTCTCCTCCTCTCACGCCTTTGTTTCTCATCAGTGACCCTCTCTCCTTCTCTTCTCTTCAACACTCTGACATCTTACTTGGCAGAGATTTCCATTATCTAAGGAGTGGAACCGTTTACCAGGGAATCAGCTGCAGCCATCCACCAGGCTGACTGGAGACTCGTCTCTCTGGTGCAGTTAGTTCTCAACCTTTTTGAGTCGCGACCCCCAATCTAACATGCATGAACACAATCTCACAGTTCAGATCAGACAAACTCAGTTGATACGACACATTTTGGACAAATAATGAAGCAGACAACAACTAAAACATCTCTCTGTCTGTGCATTTATGTGTTTTTTTTATATTTTGTTGCTACTTTTAATCTAAGTCCTTTGCTATCAGTTTAAAGGTCCATTCTGACCTCCTGAGTGTGTAACAGTCAGCTTCAAGACAGTAATAACTTGATACTTTGGGATTAGACAGAAAAGACACAAAATTACCCCAAAAAACGGACAAAAAAATTACATAAAATGACCACAAAAAAACACAAAATGACCAAAAAAGACACAAAATGACCAAAAAAAGAAACAAAATGAAAAAAACTAACAAAAAATTACCAAAAAAAGACACAAAATAATAAAAAAAGACACATAATTACCAAAAAGACACAAAATTATTAAAAAAGATGAAAAATGACCAAAATGACTAAAAAAGACACAAAATTATTTTTTTTAAAAAGACAAAAAATACACAAAAAATACACAAAATGGCCAAAAAAAAAAAGACACAAAATGACTAAAATAAGACACAAAATTATTAAAAAAAGACACAAAATTACCAAAAAAAGACACAAAATTACAAAAAAAAAGTAATTAAAGGGACCTTCCCCACACAACACGGTAAAGTGCCATTCATATAAAACTCACATTAAACTTTCATATCAAGGTGGGGGCCACAAAATATCATCACAAGGGCCACAATTGGCCCGCGGGCCGCCAGTTTGAGACCCCTGCTGTACATCATCAATGTTCGGATCTAGATGCTAACATGACTGGTGTTCCACCAACAGACCACCATTCACAAAAGAAAAACTATCTACCAGTCCAGTAGACAACGCCTGCTCTCAGTATCTCAAAAATGTCAAATATTCAATTTTGTTGTTAGAAATATAAGCTGACTCAACCGTTTGCTCTCCCTCCAGGCCTGTGTCTGTCTTAAACTTTAAGATTTTGAAGCATTTTGTTTCAGAGAGTGTTGCCGTGCTCGTGGAAAGCAATAACAGTTTTGTAAAGAATTGCAGTCGAGCCGCAGCGCTGGAACTATTTGTAATCTTGAGATGAATCCGGAGACAAAGCGGCGCTCTGTGATTACAAAATAAGACTCCAAGGTTTTTAGAGGCTTCACATAAAGGACTTGTTCTCTCGTCCTACCTAACAAGTGACTTTGGTGTTTAATGGCTCCATTTCTAGGTCAGCCAGTGGGATAAACAGACTGGCAGCCATTACTACACTGATAAAACTCAGCCAAGTCCTCCATTAAAAACCTCTACCTTAATATATTAATGGCATCACTTTTTAGCAGATGTAAGGGCTGAATGTCATCACACTATGACTAAAAAATTGTCTTATTTGCTTGGAAAAAAATTACTCTATGGTCCCAGAATAAATTCCGTGGGATCAGGCCTCAATTTAAAAATATTACTGTAATTGAGCCTTTGGATCCCAGTTTATTCCAGTAATTGAGGCTTAAAAACATTAAATGGTGCCTGCCAATCAGTGAGTCAGAGATAATAATTCTGATATCCTCTCATCTTCATTAGCGTAATGCTAAAACATGACTCAGGTCTGGAAAAAACCCCACAGTGCTTTTGTTCTAAGACTGTAGGCAAAATCACTAAACTTTATTTAGAACTAGAAAATTTCCTCTGGGGAAATTCTGAAAGGGCCACGGGGGCTACTGCCGGTGTGTCTACACTATGATGAGATTCTTCAGAGATTTCAAACTATGCCCTTTAACCTCAAAATGTGTGTGTGTGTGTGTGTGTGTGTGTGTATCTGTAACTGTAATCACATCAAAGATCAAAGCAATCAACAGAATTAACTGACACCTGTTAATGAAAGAGTGACAGCAGAGGTGGACACACTGGAATTTCTGGCCTGGAACAGAAAGCATTTTTGGCAAAACCATAATACCTATCATTGATCCGACTTCACTTTGAGCGTCCCGAGTTCTTCCTGAACGTCTACATGTGATTTTTTTCAAGAAAAATTAAAAAATAGCTTTGTTAGAGCGATCTAAAAAACTGTTCCATCTCCCTTTTTTCCGAAATCTTCCTGTGTTTTTAATATGGGAGCCAATGAGGCTGTTGGTGGTGTTGGTGGATCATCTGTGCGTCCTACGCCCAAACTATAACTCTGACAGCTTTACCAGAGGATTGTGAGGGAGAAGACTAATTTTCCTACGTTTCTATGTATAAATTATTTCTGTAGAGTGGAATTTGCGGCCTGGAGCGCAGTTTTCAAATTTATTTTTTGACAGTTTTTTCTCTCCCTCTACACTCTGGTGATGATGTCACACACTGTGACACGAACATTCCGTGCAATACACACCCATTATAATCTCAGAGTTTCTCCAAAAATGATCATGGTCATTGAACAGGGATTGATAAAAAACTATATGACCTATCGAAACGTGGATTAATACACCGATACACAAGACTTGTGTCTACTGTTTAAAGTTTAAATGGAGTCTCTAGGTGAAATTATGCCGGAGAAGTAGACGTTTAAAAATCTCCAATTATTGTTCTTTTTCGCTCATTTTTTGTCGGCCGTCCCATTCATTTCAATGCAAAATTTTGGGCAGTTTTTCGCGACTTACGTCGCGAAAAATTCTTATTCTGTAGAGAAAAGTAATAGCACACCGATCCCGATCAAACCGCACGTTTTGATATATAATTTGTCCTGCAACTCTTCAAGTTGTAGGACTAGTAGCGGGACGAAATTGCGTCCGGAAGAGGAAGAAGAACAAATCCACAGTATAACAGTAGTGCAGCACTGGTCCCATCAGATATTGCTGTATGGGACCAGTGCTGGGGAGATTGCCCCAAGGCCCTAATAAAGGAAAGTATTGCAGGTCAAATACTTAAGGAAATTGTTGAAATTGGACCATAAGAGAGGGTTTAGTGGGACGCAGCCATGTAGTAGAATTTGTCTAAATTGAGCCAGGAATATAGATACAACATCACAGTTATTTCTCCCAACCGTGGGCCTCCGAGGGTTAAGGCTGATCACAACTTGCTCTCAGATTAGACTTCACTACTTTAACCTGCTATGATCCAGGCGTAGGCTCTGATCCTCAGATACAGTAGGGCTCCTTTTGGCTGCTCTGAAGTCTGGGCTCCAGATGAAAGGTAGCTGGTTTCTGCAGTCGGGCCCCTGGGCTCTCGCTGGAGAAAGACATATTGGCTGCCCTCCTTTAAGCCACTTGCCAAGACCCGTACAGAAAGGCCTTTCCATATTTCATTTGCATGACTTTGACTTAATTGAATGTTTTTATAGAAGCTGTGAGTGTTACAAATAATGCAGTTTTCAGTAGTTGTTGTAAATATTTGGATTTAACCCATGGGCCACTATTGCCCAGCAAATGGTTTTGGTGTCACTTTTGGGGAGTTGTCATATCATCTGTTTTTATAAACAGTCCATGGTCTCGAGCCATGTTAGCATCTCTATGAGGCTATACATCAGGGGTCTCAAACTCAAAGTATCAAAATGACCAAAAAAAAGACACAAAATGACTGAAAAAACACTAAATTACTTAAAAAAGACACAAAATGACCAAAAAATACACAGAATTACCAAAAAAAAGAAACAAAAGTATTAAAAAAATGACACAAAATGACAAAAAAAGACACGAAATGACCAAAAAAGACACAAAATGACAGAAAAAAATCGAAATTACTTAAAAAAGAAACAAAATGACCAAAAAAGACACATAATTACCAAAAAGACACAAAATTATTAAAAAAGACACAAAAGGACCAAAATGACTTAAAAAGACACAAAATTATTTTTAAAAAAGACAAAAAATACACAAAAAATACACAAAATGACCAAAAAAAGGCACAAAATTACTAAAATAAGACACAAAATGATTAAAAAAGACACAAAATTTCCAAACAAAAGTAATTAAAGGGACCTTCCACACACAACATGGTAAAGTGCCATTCATATAAAACTCACATTAAACTTTCATATCAAGGTGGGGGCCACAAAATATCGTCACGAGGGCCACAATTGGCCCGCGGGCCGCGAGTTTGAGACCCATACTATACATCATCAATGTTCGGATCTAGATGCTAACATGAATGGTGTTCCACCAACAGACCACCATTCACAAAAGAAAAACCATCTACCAGTCCAGTAGACAACGCCTGCTCTCAGTATTCAAAAATGTCAAATATCCAGTTTTGTTGAAAGAAACATAAGCTGACTCAACCATTGCTCTCCCTCCAGGCCTGTGTCTGTCTTAAACTTTAAGATTTTGAAGAATTTGGTTTCAAAGAGTGTTGCAGTGCTCATGGAAAGACCCGTACAAAAAGGCCTTTTCATATTTCATTTGCATGACTTAATTGAATGTTTTTATAGAAGCTATGAGTGTTACAAATAATGCAGTTTTCAGTAGTTGTTGTAAATATTTTATGAGCTGATGGATGGGTGTCTCGGACAAACAGAGAGGCTGATATATATACAAAAATCAGGCGGCAACCTCCAAATCTGGAAAGTGAAGCCAATGCAGAAGTGCCTTAAACCTGCATTCTCTCTACTGGCCAGCAGGGGGGATTGTTTAGAAGTCTATGAGAAATAAAGCCAACTTCACTTGATTTATTACCTCAGTAAACATTTTCTCAATGGGTTTATGGTCTTAATTGCAAGTGTTCATGATGCTTATCTTGTAAGCGATGGTCCCATTTAGAGTAAAATAGATGATAAAGCAGGGTGTGCTTTAGGGCGGGGCTACCTTGTGATTGACAGGTGGCTGCCATGTTGCACTCTGTATGATTTGTTTAAAAATGGTCTGTTTCACATTGTTTTTTCACATTGTAGCCGCTTAAAATGTCTTGTTGAGTGTTCAGTTGTATTATGAGACACTTTAAGGACTCGACTGTTCATTTTGAATTATGGATGCTAACCAAACAAGCTAGCTAGCATTAGCTGATAACATAGCATCCTTTTGGCTCCATAAAACCAAGATGGCGGTACTCTACTATAAGACACTTTAAGGAGTCAACTGTTCATTTTGAATTATGGATGCTAACCAAACAAGCTAGCTAGCGTTAGCTGATAACATAGCATCCTTTTGGCTCCATAAAACCAAGGTGGCGGTACTTTACTATAAGCCACTTTAAGGAGTCGACTGTTCATTTTGAATTATGGATGCTAACCAAACAAGCTAGCTAGCATTAGCTGATAACATAGCATCCTTTTGGCTCCATAAAACCAAGGTGGCGGTACTGTACTATAAGACACTTTAAGGAGTCGACTGTTCATTTTGAATTTTGGATGCTAACCAAACAAGCTAGCTAGCATTAGCTGATAGCATAGCATTCTTTTGGCTCCATAAAACCAAGGTGGCGGTACTGTACTATAAGACACTTTAAGGAGTCGACTGTTCATTTTGAATTTTGGATGCTAACCAAACAAGCTAGCTAGCATTAGCTGATAACATAGCATCCTTTTGGCTATATAAAACCAAGGTGGCGGTACTCTACTATAAGACACTTTAAGGAGTCGACTGTTCATTTTGAATTATGGATGCTAACCAAACAAGCTAGCTAGCATTAGCTGATAACATAGCATCCTTTTGGCTCCATAAAACCAAGGTGGCGGTACAGTACTATAAGACACTTTAAGGAGTCGACTGTTCATTTTGAATTATGGATGCTAACCAAACAAGCTAGCTAGCGTTAGCTGACTACATAGCATCCTTTTGGCTCCATAAAACCAAGGTGGCGGTACTGTACTATAAGATACTTTAAGGAGTCGACTGTTCATTTTGAATTATGGATGCTAACCAACCGAACAAGCTAGCTGGCATTAGCTGATAACGTAGCATCCTTTTGGCTCCATAAAACCAAGGTGGCGGTACTGTATCAAAGACACTTTAAGGAGTCGACTGTTCATTTTGAATTATGGATGCTAACCAAACAAGCTAGCTAGCATTAGCTGATAACATAGCATCCTTTTGGCTCCATGAAACCAAGGTGGCGGTACTGTACTATAAGATACTTTAACGAGTCGATTGTTCATTTTGAATTATGGATGCTAGCCAAACAAGCTAGCTAGCGTTAGCTGATAGCTGATAGCCGCTTAAAATGTCTTGTTGAGTGTTCAGTTTTACTATAAGACACTTTTAGGAGTCGACTGTTCATTTTGAATAATGGATGCTAACCAAACAAGCTAGCTAGCATTAGCTGATAACATATCATCCTTTTGGCTCCATAAAACCAAGATGGCGGTGGCTAGAATGCCAAACCGAGTCCACAAACCAATGGTTGATGTCACGGTGGCTACATCCACTTCTTATATTCAGTTTATGAGAAGCAAACATTTTATAAAGCAACACATCTTTAAAACCCAATAACCATATAAATTTCTACCAATACCCATGCTAAAATATTTATTTTTCCCCTCTTCACCAGCACATCGTACTGTTCTGTGACTACCAGGCCTCCACATTTGATATCACGAAGCTTCCCAGCCACAGTTTTGACGCCATGGACCATTTTGCAAAGTGCTTCTTGATTCTGCGGCTGGAGGCCAGCCAGGTGGAGGGAGGTCTCCACTGTGCCGAGGGCGACCGCCGGGGCTGGAGGGCCGTACGCGTGGACCTGGTCTCGCCACCTATGGATCGCTACGCCTATGCTCTACTGGGCTGGACCGGCTCCAGGGTATGAAGCATTATGTCGACTGAATAACAGTGAGCAGTAGCTGCAGGTAGAATCCATCAGTAAAAAGCATAAAATGTAAAAAGTTACTGTTTGTTTTTTTGTGTGTCTGCACCAAGAAAAACATCAAGGTCAAGGTCCTGAAGTCTTTGTTCGTCTCGCTCAAGGAGACATACTCGACAAATAAAACACCGTCAAAAATATTTAGAAGATATAAAAAGTCGACACAAATTGACCCAAAAAATACACAAAATGACCAAAAAATACACAAAATTACTAAAAAAGACACAATTATTACAAAAAGATACAAAATTAGCAAAAAAGACACAAAATTACAAAAAAAGAGACTCAAAATTACCAAAAAGACACAGAATTACCAAAAAAAGACACAAAATTATTTAAAAAAGACACAAAATTACCAAAAAAGACACAAAATTATTTAAAAAAAAGACACAAAATTACCAAAAAAAAGACACAAAATTACCAAAAAAGACACAAAATTACAAAAAAAGACACAAAATTACCAAAAAAGTAATTAAAGGGAAGCATTATGTCGACTGAATAACAGTGAGCAGTAGCTGCAGGTAGAATCCATCAGTAAAAAGCATAAAATGTAAAAGTTACTGTTTGTTTTTTGTGTGTCTGCACCAAGAAAAACATCAAGGTCAAGGTCCTGAAGTCTTTGTTCGTCTCGCTCAAGGAGACATGCTCGACAAATAAAACACCGTCAAAGATATTTAGAAGATATAAAAAGTCGACACAAAGTCATAAGCAAGAGTACAATATTCTATAAAAATATCTGATATGAAATACCTTCTTTGTTCCTGGATAAAAAGGTACAAAGTCCATCAGGAAGAAAAATGCATCCAGGCATCCCTATTTCCTTTCAATGCCATAAAACAGATGAGTAAAACAGATATTTGGTTTCAGAGTATTGATCTTTTCTTCCACAGCAGTTTGAGAGAGACCTGAGGAGGTTCGCTCGACTGAAGAGAGGAATGCTCCTGGACAACCACGCCCTGTACGACAAAACCAAGGTACAAACAGACACACAACAACTACAACTGATTCCTTCCTCAGTCGGCTCATTTGTGCAAAAAGGCAATTTAGATTTATACGGTTTATACCAGCAGTGGGTTTTAAAACAGAGCATATTCGTGGTATAATTGCTGTATCATAATGATTTATGATATGAGTTACTTTAAAACACAAACAACTACTTTGAATATTTAGACCTTATTTTTTTTAGGAAAAAGCAGCTAAGAAAAGCTTTCTTTTTACACAAAAGTAATAATATTCCTGCAAACAGGCTCCTATTTTGCTGTCTCTGCCACATTGTGCTGTTGAGACACAACATATTTTAAAAAGACACAAAATTACCAAAAAAAGACACAAAATTACCAAAAAATGACACAAAATTATTTATAAAAAGACACAAAATTATTTAAAAAAAAGACACAAAATGAACAATAAAGACACAAAGTTATAAAAAAAACTAAATTACTTAAAAAAGACACAAAATTATTAAAAAAAATACACAAATTGACCCAAAAAATACACAAAATGACCAAAAAATAAACAAAAGTACTGAAAAAGACACAATTATTACAAAAAGATACAAAATTAGCAAAAAAGACACAAAATTACAAAAAAGAAGACACAAAATTCTGCTCGACTGAAGAGAGGAATGCTACTGGACAACCACGCCCTGTACGACAAAACCAAGGTACAAACAGACACACAACAACCAGAACTGATTCCTTCCTCAGTCGGCTCATTTGTGCAAAAAGGCAATTTAGATTTATACGGTTTATACCAGCAGTGGGTTTTAAAACAGAGCATATTCGTGGTATAATTGCTGTATCATAATGATTTATGATATGAGTTACTTTAAAACACAAACAACTACTTTGAATATTTAGAGCTGAAAAATGTAGCAATTTAGTCTCAATTACTCATCCACTGTTGGCTTCAAATGTATGTGTTGGTGGCAATGTTTGAACATTAGAGACGAGGTTTCAAAAACATCCAAAGAAACGACTGAAACTACTTCCGCAGTACTTCTGTCTTCCATCTGTTGGCTCAGTGTTCAGGATGGGACCTTTGGTTTGTTGGGACCTTATTTTTTTTTAGGAAAAAGCAGCTAAGAAAAGCTTTCTTTTTTACACAAAAGTAATAATATTCCTGTAAACAAGCTCCTATTTTGCTGTCTCTGCCACATTGTGCTGTTGAGACACAACATATTTTAAAAAGACACAAAATTATTAAAAAAGACACAAAATTACCAAAAAAACACACAAAATTACCAAAAAAAGACAGAAAATTACAAAAAAAAAGACACAAAATGATTAAAAAAAGACACAGAATGAACAAAAAAGACACAGAATTACCAAAAATGACACAAAACTATTAAAAAAGACACAAAATTACCAAAAAAGACACAAAGTTAAAAAAAAAACTAAATTACTTAAAAAAGACACAAAATTATTTAAAAAAATACACAAAATGACCAAAAAATAAACAAAAGTACTAAAAAAGACACAATTATTACAAAAAGATACAAAATTAGCAAAAAAGACACAAAATTACAAAAAAGAAGACACAAAATTCTGCTCGACTGAAGAGAGGAATGCTACTGGACAACCACGCCCTGTACGACAAAACCAAGGTACAAACAGACACACAACAACCAGAACTGATTCCTTCCTCAGTCGGCTCATTTGTGCAAAAAGGCAATTTAGATTTATACGGTTTATACCAGCAGTGGGTTTTAAAAAGAGCATATTCGTGGTATAATTGCTGTATCATAATGATTTATGATATGAGTTACTTTAAAACACAAACAACTACTTTGAATATTTAGAGCTGAAAAATGTAGCAATTTAGTCTCAATTACTCATCCAGTGTTGGCTTCAAATGTATGTGTTGGTGGAAATGTTTGAACATTAGAGACGAGGTTTCAAAAGCATCCAAAGAAACGACTGAAACTACTTCCGCAGTACTTCTGTCTTCCATCTGTTGGCTCAGTGTTCAGGATGGGACCTTTGGTTTGTTGGGACCTTATTTTTTTTTTAGAAAAAAGCAGCTAAGAAAAGCTTTCTTTTTACACAAAAGTAATAATATTCCTGCAAATAGCTTCCTATTTTGCTGTCTCTGCCACATTGTGCTGTTGAGACACAACATATTTTAAAAAGACACAAAATTATTAAAAAAGACACAAAATTACTAAAAAAAGACACAAAATTACCAAAAAAAAGACAAAATTATTTATAAAAAGACACAAAATTACCAAAAAAGACACAGAATTACCAAAAATGACACAAAACTATTAAAAAAGACACAAAATTACCAAAAAAGACACAAAGTTATAAAAAAAACTAAATTCCTTAAAAAAGACACAAAATTATTTAAAAAAATACACAAATTGACCCAAAAAATACACAAACTGACCAAAAAATAAACAAAAGTACTAAAAAAGACGCAATTATTACAAAAAGATACAAAATTAGCAAAAAAGACACAAAATTACAAAAAAGAAGACACAAAATTCTGCTCGACTGAAGAGAGGAATGCTACTGGACAACCACGCCCTGTACGACAAAACCAAGGTACAAACAGACACACAACAACCAGAACTGATTCCTTCCTCAGTCGGCTCATTTTTGCAAAAAGGCAATTTAGATTTATACGGTTTATACCAGCAGTGGGTTTTAAAACAGAGCATATTCGTGGTATAATTGCTGTATCATAATGATTTATGATATGAGTTACTTTAAAACACAAACAACTACTTTGAATATTTAGACCTGAAAAATGTAGCAATTTAGTCTCAATTACTCATCCACTGTTGGCTTCAAATGTACGTGTTGGTGGCGATGTTTGAACATTAGAGACGAGGTTTCAAAAACATCCAAAGAAACGACTGAAACTACTTCCGCAGTACTTCTGTCTTCCATCTGTCTGCTCAGTGTTCAGGATGGGACCTTTGGTTTGTTGGGACCTTATTTTTTTTTAGAAAAAAGCAGCTAAGAAAAGCTTTCTTTTTCCACAAAAGTAATAATATTCCTGCGAACAGGCTCCTATTTTGCTGTCTCTGCCACATTGTGCTGTTGAGACACAACATATTTTAACACAAAATTATTAAAAAAAGACACAAAATTACCAAAAAAAAGACACAAAATTATTTAAAAAAATACACAAAATGAACAAAAAAGACACAGAATTACCAAAAATGACAATAACTATTAAAAAAGACACAAAATTACCAAAAAAGACACAAAGTTATAAAAAAACCTAAATTACTTAAAAAAGACACAAAATTATTAAAAAAAATACACAAATTGACCCAAAAAATACACAAACTGACCTAAAAAGAAACAAAAGTACTAAAAAGACACAATTATTACAAAAAGATACAAAATTACCAAAAAAAGACACAAAATCACCAAAAAAAAGACACAAAATTATTTATAAAAAGACACAAAATTATTAAAAAAAAGACACAAAATGAACAAAAAAGACACAGAATTACCAAAAATGACACAAAACTATTAAAAAAGACACAAAATTACCAAAAAAGACACAAAGTTATAAAAAAAACTAAATTACTTAAAAAAGACACAAAATTATTAAAAAAAATACACAAATTGACCCAAAAAATACACAAAATGACCAAAAAATAAACAAAAGTACTAAAAAAGACACAATTATTACAAAAAGATACAAAATTAGCAAAAAAGACACAAAATTACAAAAAAGAAGACGCAAAATTCTGCTCGACTGAAGAGAGGAATGCTTCTGGACAACCACGCCCTGTACGACAAAACCAAGGTACAAACAGACACACAACAACCAGAACTGGTTCTTTTCTCAGTCGGCTCATTTTTGCAAAAAGGCAATTTAGATTTATACGGTTTATACCAGCAGTGGGTTTTAAAAAGAGCACATTCGTGGTATAATTGCTGTATCATAATGATTTATGATATTAGTTACCTTCAAACACAAACAACTACTTTGAATATTTAGAGCTGAAAAATGTAGCAATTTAGTCTCAATTACTCATCCACTGTTGGCTTCAAATGTATGTGTTGGTGGCAATGTTTGAACATTAGAGACGAGGTTTCAAAAACATCCAAAAAAACGACTGAAACTACTTCCGCAGTACTTCTGTCTTCCATCTGTCTGCTCAGTGTTCAGGATGGGACCTTTGGTTTGTTGGGACCTTATTTTTTTTAGAGAAAAGCAGCTAAGAAAAGCTTTCTTTTTACACAAAAGTAATAATATTCCTGCGAACAGGCTCCTATTTTGCTGTCTCTGCCACATTGTGCTGTTGAGACGTTTACATTTAAAAGCACAATATGTAATTTTTTGCTGCTCGGAGTCTCTCAATCAAAACAATAATACATTTTGATGCGCAAAAAGGGATATGACGCCATTGAATTGAAATTGAGGTTGGCATTTTAGCTGTTGCCATCTTGGCTTTTGGTCAACATATTTTTATTCCTTAAATCATATCCTATTTTATTGTCTATTTTACTCTAAATGGTAACAAAATTAAAAAAAATGAACATCATATTGGATTGAAACTAAAGATTGAAACCATAAACTAATCTGGAAAATGTTTCCAGAGTAAACAAGTCAGCTGAAAGACTCCTAGACCTTCATACAAGTGGCCTTCTTTCTGCAACCAGTGGAGTCGCCCCCTGCTGGCCATTAGAAAGAATGCAGGTCAATGGCACTTCTGCATTGGCTCCACTTTTTATTATTATTATAGACATGTATTATTTGAGTTTTAACAGTTTACAAAATTACATTTTAATACATTTGACAAAGCATCTAACAGTCAAACTATAAAGGAACCCACCCCCCCAAGAAAAATAAATAGTTAAAGAAAAGAAAAAGACGGAACTAATAACAAACCAAAATGAAAAAACTGGGAAACGACCTATATATACATAATCATACACAGCTTAGCATCACATGGTTAAGATATTAACAATAAGGGACATATAATAAGTTTCCTCAGCTTCACAGTTCTCCAAGAACGCAAGAAAGGGAATCCAAATTTCTTTGGATTTGGCCGATTTCTTTTTCAGTGTGTATGTGAACTTTTCAAGGACAAGACATGCTGATAGTTCTTTCAGCCAGCGACCAACAGAAAGGCTCTTGACATCTTTCCAACAAAGAGAAATCAAGCGTCTAGCCTGTATTCAACATAAATCAGTTAGTTTCCTCTCTTTGTTGTTGAACAAACAATCCTTTGGATACAAATTCAGAATACCAAGTATGGGGGCCGCTGGAGGCAGTATCAAAATGACCAAAAAAAAAAGACATAAAATGACAGAAAAAAACTAAATTACTTAAAAAAGACACAAAATTATTTAAAAATAAGACACAAATTGACCCAAAAAATACACAAAATGACCAAAAAATACACAAAATTACTAAAAGACACAATTATTACAAAAAGATACAAAATCAGCAAAAAAGACACAAAATTACAAAAAAAGACTCGAAATTATTAAAAAGACACAGAATTACCAAAAATGACACAAAATTATTAAAAAAGACACAAAATTATTAAAAAAGACACAAAATTACCAAAAAAAGACACAAAATTGCCAAAAATTACTCAAAATTACTAAAAAAGACACAATTATTACAAAAAGATATAAAATTAGCAAAAAAGACACAAAATTACAAAAAAGACTTGAAATTACCAAAAAGACACAAAATTATTAAAAAAAGACACAAAATTACTAAAAAAGACACAATTATCAAAAAAAGACACAAAATTATAAAAAAAGACACAAAATTACCAAAAAAAGGCACAAAATTACCAAAAAAAGACACAAAATGACCCAAAAAGACACAAAATTACCCCCCAAAAAAGACACAAAATTACCAAAAAAAGACACAAAATTACCAAAAAAGACACAAAATTACCCCCCAAAAAAGACAAAATTACCAAAAAAAGGCACAAAATCACCAAAAAAAAAGACACAAAATTACCAAAAAAGACACAAAATAAAAAAAAAAGACTTGAAATTACCAAAACAAAGACTCAAAATTACCAAAAAAGTAATTAAAGGGACCTTCCACACACAACACAGTAAAGTGCCATTCATATAAAACTCACATTAAACTTTCATATCAAGGTGGGGGCCACAAAATATCGTCACAAGGGCCACAATTGGCCCGCGGGCCGCCAGTTTGAGACCCCTGGTTCAGACCCAGAGGTTGCTTCACTTGACATCCACATTCTGAATCCTGCCCAATGAGCTCTGAATCGCCAAAACGTTCTCCAACTGGGAACAATCAGCCAATGGACACGATGCAGACCTGAATCTGAATTACTGAACAGTTTTAGCGATGCACAGTCAGCAATTCAGTGTGAGGATTTAAAAAAGCTGCTCTGAAGGTGGACAAGCAGAAAGCTTTGTTCTGTAACTCTCTGCAGTAAGAGAAAGAGATGGAGAGAGCAGTAAAGGCCATCTGATCAGTGTTTTCCACAGATTTTGTACTATCAGGTGGGATTTGTTTGATCTCCCATTCGAGTGTATGCTAGCGGAGAGTGAAAATGTTTAAACAGGAAGTCAGACGAAAGGGCAATTTTCTCCTAGAATTTCATACAAGTGGCCTTCTTTCTGCAACCAGTGGAGTCGCCCCCTGCTGGCCATTAGAAAGAATGCAGGTCAATAGCACTTCTGCATTTGCTCCATTGTTTAGAGCAGGGGTCTCAAACTTAAATTACCTGGGGGCTGCTGGAGGCAGTATCAAAATGACCAAAAAAAGACACAAAATTACTAAAAAAAGACACAAAATGACCCAAAAAAAGACACAAAATGATTTTAAAAAAGACACAAAATGACCCAAAAAGACACAAAATTATTACAAAAAGACACAAAATGAACAAAAAAGACACAAAATTACAAAAAAAAGACACAAAATTACCAAAAAAGACACAAAATTACCAAAAAAAGACACAAAATTACAAAAAAAGTAATTAAAGGGACCTTCCACACACAACACAGTAAAGTGCCATTCATATAAAACTCACATTAAACTTTCATATCAAGGTGGGGGCCACAAAATATCGTCACAAGGGCCACAATTGGCCCGCGGGCCGCCAGTTTGAGACCCATGTTTTTAGACCTAGAGGTTGCTTCTCTTGACATCCCCATTCTGAATCCTGCCCAATGAGCTCTGAATAGCCAAAACGCTCTCCAACTGGGATGCCGACCATCTGAATTACTGAACAGTTTTAGCGATGCACAGTCAGCGATTCAGCAGGAGGATTTAAAAAGCTGCTCTGAAGGTGGACAAGCAGAAAGCTTTGTTCTGTAACTCACTGCAGTAAGAGAAAGAGATGGAGAGAGCAGTGAAAGGCCATCTGATCAGTGTTTTCCACAGATTTTGTACTATCAGGTGGGATTTGTTTGATCTCCCATTCGAGTGTATGCTAGCGGAGAGTGAATTCCTGCCAAAGCTTTTGGTCCTCAAAGGTTTTTTGGAAAGATTAGGGCCGGCATGTTGCAAAACCACAGCATGAGGAAAAAAACTTCTCGAATTACTCAACTGCAATATGTGTTTCCACTCCAGAAAGTTAATATTGGAGCCAGAACAACATTTTTAATTATAGCACAGTGCTTAGTGGGAGGTGGGCAGGGTTTGGCAGAGCAACGCTCCCTCATACACTCGTATGCATCCACCACTCCACAGCCAGCTGACTGAACAAAATCCATCATAATGTTTCAATATATGAAAACTCAATCTCGTCAATGTAAAGGTAATTGCATTGGGGAGACCGAGGTTCATTTACACATTTCCAAATTAAATAAAGCACGTCTTACCTTAAAGCATTATTCATGCAATGTAATAGCCAATTAACTCTTTGCTTGCCTCCAATGCAAATGCTAATTAGCTTTTGTTTGGGAGCACCTTGCCTTTGCTGAAGTATTTAATTGGCTTCAGGAGGCAAAAAACAGTTGGTGGGAGTGATTTCATCCAAACTCATGCAGGGGTGATAATACTATGTTAAAATGGGTTTTCATAATTGGTAACCTATGAAAAAAAAACCTTCAGTTGTGGAACATGAGATATTTTTTTTGTCACACAGAGAAATTATTTTCCACATGTGACAGTCAGCTTTGAAAATAGGTGTGTTGAGCTCCAGGGGAGAGGTGACGCATGGCTCGGTTACCTGTATAGAGAGTGTGATCATCTGTAAAGAAAAGAGGATGGAGCTCATTTATATGCAAACATGTTAGAAGTTCATCTCTCCTCCGAGAAAAAAAAAACTATGAAAAACTCTTTTTTTAAACCCTTTTTGGGGCTATTTTGTCAGTTTTGGACTCATTCTGCCACTTAAACATCTTTACCATGACGTGTTGGTATCATTGTTTTCAGGACAACCTCACCTATATGACCTGATTATTATTTTCATTTTGACTTACTGGATCAACATTTTGAAGACAAAAAACCCCACTAGAAAATTACAAAAAACACACATAAAAACACATAAAACACACAAAAACCACAAAAACACACACAAAAAATACACAAAATTAAAAGAAAACACATAAAAACCACACAAAGAAATGACAAAAAAAAACACAAAGGAAAAACAGTACGATTAACGTTATGTCATCAGTCAAGACTGAAATAAACACTACCTGTTATGGAAGTCATTAATTTTTCAGCGCTTTACCTGTTTTGTTCGGAGTGTATGTTTAAATAATAAAAATTAAGCCAGCTCACTAAAAGAGGCTGACATTCCCGATATAATATAATATAATATATATATAATTCACTATATCATCTGGAGGTGCACAGAGATCTGTGAATTTTATCATCTTCTCCAGAAAATGTGTCTGGCTGACTGCCATTACAGCAATTATAACAATACACTGATTTTGCTTGTATTTAATTACAGTAAACTGATCAAACATATGCCAATATAACTAAAACATGACGCCAATGTGTTAAAATGCTGCTTATGCAGCCATATGCACCCAAAATAAACACATTTTGCTGTGATTTATTTGCAATAAACTGGTCACATGGATGCAGACGTAACGGAATATTGATGCTGTGGAAAATGTGACTTCATGCTTCGTCAAGTCTGTCTGCAAAACAACAACACAACAACTTTTAAAAAGCTTGTTTCCTGAGTAGAGTTTGGCTCTTTTAAAGCATTGCTTTGCAGGGGATTCGTTATTCTGGCAGAGATCTTTTCACGTGTTAACCCTTTATCAGGCAAAGAACTATATTTGGTAACTTCAGATAATATTTCGAGAAAAAAGTTGCAAATTTACTAGATTAAAGTGGCAAATCTACAAGAAAAAAAGTTGCAGATTTAAGAGATTTAAAGTGGCAAATCTGTGCGAAAAAAGTGAAAACATTTACGAAAAAAAGTGGGGAAAAAGCTAATTTTTTCTCCTAGATTCACCACTTTAAATCTCGTAAACTTTTTTCTCAAAATGTTATTTTTTTTTTACACATTCTGGCTGTATGTTATATCCTCCAATATTCTCTAGGGTTGAAATTTGGAATTTGCAAGTATTTCAATGAGCGTCCTATTAAGGGTTAAATGTATTGATCAGTGCAGACAATTTTTGCTTCAGTTGGTCAATAAACATCACACAATATTATATTATACCATCTAGTGATGAGTGTTTTGACAGAAGAGTAATTACCAACAAGTTTGATTATCATTTAATCACTCAAGCCATTTTTTTTATTTATTTATTAATTCTCATTGCTGCTTCTCACATAAATGTGTTTTAAATCACTATCACTTTAAATCCCTTTGGGTTTCAGACTCTCGGTCTGCCTAAGGAAGCATTTTAAAGACATTAACTTGCAATTTTGTGTTATTTTTCACCATCTTCTGGCATTTAATAACCCGAGAGATATTTTTAGCCATGCAGGGAACTAATTTTCCACCAGTGAGAATCAGGTGTGATGAGCTCGACGGCTCTGATTTTTATATTTTCTGCTGAGAGAGCAACAGGTCAGAGAGTATAAATATAAATACTGTGTAATATAATTAGAGTGTAGCTGACTGAGACCATCACATGCTGAAAGTTTCTTTAGGATGTGTTGATAAATTAAGCCACTTTGGGAAACACTTTATAATAACCAACTAAGTGATGTTTATAGATGGTTTATAAACCAGTTATTAACCATTTACAAAGTACTATTTACATATTTAATCTTTAAATGTTTGAATTTCTTAAAGGTATATGAATCATTTCAAAATCATTAACATACTTAATATGGTGTTAAAATGTTATGAGTGCAACTAAAACTATTAATAAACTATTAATTATAATTTATTGGTTTGT
The DNA here is from genome assembly GCF_030273125.1 of Centropristis striata. NCBI lineage: Eukaryota > Metazoa > Chordata > Actinopteri > Perciformes > Serranidae > Centropristis > Centropristis striata. The sequence goes on from NC_081536.1 coordinate 872,771, forward strand.
TAATGGTAAAGTATCTATAAACTAACATTAATATACCATCTATTTAATAATAATAATAATAATACATTTTATTTGTAAAGCACTTTTCATACAGAAATCTCAAAGTGCTACAGAAACCAGAAACAAGAAAGAGAAAAACTCATTAAAATCAGCAGTAGATAAAAAAGACACGGGTAATAAAGTACATTATGCAGAGACAGAAATAAAAAAAAATAAAAAATAAAAAATAAAAATCTAGGGACAATTGGCCATATATAAATGATTTAGTTAGCTAAACATTAATAATAAAATATGTATTTACCATTCTAAATGATCTATATACAGTTTATAAATGATGATTAAACATTAATAAACTATCTGTTTGCCATTTATAAACGATGGCTATTGTAAAGTAAAGATTTGTATTAAATCCCAGTCATTTGTATGTCGTACATCAGCTGGAATAGCACCACCTCAGCTTTGTTTTATCCACACAACTCTGTGATTTACAGCCATCAGACGGTGAGAAACACTCCTGGAAGCACGAGTGCGTGAGTGTAAACTTTAAAAAAGATTGACACGACTCTTCAGCTGAAGGACTCAATTATTCAGCTGGGAAAAAAAGTTTATAGTACTGACAAGACGACAACAAGAATTCCAGGGAACCATCAATCTCCGTGACAGGCGTCTTCCGGAGCTCATGTTTATCCCATCCTCGCCACTATTCATTGCTTCCTCAGCTCATTTCCCATGCACGGGGCTAGAGCGGCGAGCCGAGCGGGAGCAGGGCGCACGCCGTATCGCCGGGCGGATCGTCAGGGAGACACCCTGTCACCGCCAGCAGCTCCCCAGAGGACAGAGGTCAGAGTGGCTGGGATCACTGGGTGGCAGCTCCCTGACAGATATTATACACCACCAGCCAACTCAGATGGTGTTTATTCAAATGCAAGGGCAGAGCGGGGCGTGCTGACAGAGCAGCCATCCGTGGACACACAACACACACACACACACACACACACACACACACTCACTCAGAGCTCAGTGTGTTTGTTGGGAGTTTGATGAGCTGAGAAGGTGGGAAACGGACTCACAACAGGAGATTTACAGCTCAAACTTTCAGCCTGTTGGTTAGATTTAAAAGTGCGGAGAAACAGGCCAAACTACCGCCAAAGATCCATGGGGGGGTCTCGAAGCCCTCTTGATTTTAAGGGATGTAATAAATCTAATGTGTTAAATATAGATGAGTCAGCATTTAATTCATTAGTGGGACAAAACAACTAAATAAGGGCTACATTAAACGTTTATTCATTTATTTAAACAAAAAAAATCTATAGAAAAATTAAAAATTCTAGGCTATATGGGGAGAATAAGGGCATGATGCTACACATGTCCTTATTCTCCCCATATACACAGGTAACCTCACCTAGCGGTAACCTCACCTAGCGGTAACCTCCCCTAGAGGTAACCTCACCTAGTGGTAACCTCCCCTAGAGGTAACCTCACCTAGTGGTAACCTCATCTAGCGGTAACCTCACCTAGAGGTAACCTCACCAAGCGGTAACCTCACCTAGCGGTAACCTCACCTAGAGGTAACCTCACCTAGCGGTAACCTCACCTAGCGGTAACCTCACCTAGAGGTAACCTCACCAAGCGGTAACCTCACCTAGCGGTAACCTCACCTAGCGGTAACCTCACCTAGCGGTAACCTCACCTAGTGGTAACCTCACCTAGCGGTAACCTCACCTAGTGGTAACCTCACCTAGCGGTAACCTTGCCTAGCAACAGAAACACAGAGCTAATGGAAAGCATTAGCTGGAGCATTAACTGGGATGTTAGTTTTGGCTAGCAAAAAAAACAAAAACAAAATGTATCTTTCTTACCTCAGAAAACTGAGCAGCGACTCCTTGGAGTGTCTGTTAGTCCAACCAAACACTGAACAAGACATTTAATGAACAAAACGTTCAAATAAACTGTCATTAAGTGAAAATACAGTGAAAGGGTCAAAGTTATGAGACCAAACCGCTAAACGCCCTCTTTTCTATCTATAGAACGTTATATATAACTTTATTGACACGTTGCCGTGGATACGCATTGTTCTGTTTCTCTCCTGGTGACGGCTCGCCTTGTTAGTGACCTGTCAATCAAAGGTAGCCCCGCCCCCAAATCATACGATTCTTTATCTTCTATTTTCTTCTAAATGGGGCCATTATTAGAACTATTGACATCAGATTGTCTTGAAGAAGATTTTTTACTAGTGATTGAGACCATAGTGTTGTCCTAAAAGGTAATAAATCAAATGAGAAGTTTTCTCATTTTGTATTGAAATGAATGGACCCAAATGCTTCTGCAGTAGAATGCAGCTTAAGGCACTTCCTGGTTTGCCTCCCTGCTCAGACCAGGAGGTTGCCGCCTGGTTGAAAGTGTCCCTGACATTCTGAATCCTGCCCAATGAGCTTTTTGTTAGCCAATATGTTCTCCAAGTGGGGAAAATCAGCCAATGGACACAGCAGCAGACCATCTGAATTACTGAACAATCTTAGCAATGCACAGTCAGCGATTCAGCAGGAGGTTTTAAACCAGACTGCTCACAACACACACACACTCAAACCTTGCATGTGTTTTTTTTAACCTGGTCTCACAGGAATCCGTGAAATAGCCACGGATTCGCTTAACTCTAAATCCGTGGAATAGCCACGGAATCACTCAAATTCCCGTGAAACTGACACGGATTTGGCTACAATGCAAGTTAATGACAGTCATATCCCGTGGCTATTCCATGGATATTTGTTCCTATTGGTTTGTTCCAAGTCACGTGACTTTCAAGAACAAAAAACATGGCGGACAGTTCTCTCATTTTTAGTGAAAAAAATCAATATTTTGACTTAGTTTCTGCATAAAAATGGATTTTGATCACATTTCTAGCAAGAAATATATGTTTTATTTTCTAAATATTCACTCAGTGAATGTACATAATCACTTTGTATGTTGGAATAGCCACGGGATATGACTGGCATTAACTTGCATTGTAGCCAAATCCGTGTCACTTTCACAGAAATTTGAGTGATTCCGTGGCTATTCCACGGATTCCTGTGAGACCATTGTTGGTTTTTTTTGGAGTTGGATGAGCTAAGAAGGTCCGTCAGGGAGAGAAAAACAGACTGACAACAGGAGATTTACAGCACAAACTTTCAGCCTGTTGGAGATTTAAAAGTGCAGGAAACAGGCCAAACTACTTATGAACGCACACTGGCTCCTCCAGCAGCGCCATCACTTCCCCGGCTGGTTTCAAGGTCAGCAGAAAGCTTAACGGAGCTCATTCAGACAGAATCACACCACGGCCTGACCCCGTTATTCACTCTCCGCTCCACATCACAGTCCTAATTAACGTAATGAAGATCAATTAACTGTCCCGAGGTCTGTCCTGTCTCACAACGCTCACTGTTCCTCCTGCTGCCAGAGGAGGTGCCTCCCTTTCTTTCTGTCTTTCAATTCAATTCAATTCAATTCAATTGGCTTTATTGGCATGACGTAACAATGTATATATTGCCAAAGCAAGCATCAGAAAAAAAGATAACAAGATAAGGAAAGCAATATTTACAATAAATTATTATAATTCTGTTATTCATTTTGAATGAAAAGAAAAACTAATAACAATAAAAGAAAGCAATATTTACAATCATTGAATTACAATCAACATATAATTTATACAATCTAACTGTCCCAGCAAAAAAAGAAGAAAAAATAAAATAAAAAAATAAAAACAAAACAACCAACAGCTGTGTGTCACTCGCCGTCCCTCAGTGTGTGACAGGCAGAAACTTTCTTTCTTTCTGTCTGTCTGTCTGTCTGTCTGTCTGTCTGTCTGTCTGTCTGTCTGTCTGTCTGTCTGTCTGTCTGTCTTTCTTCCTTTCTTTCTTTCTTTCTTTCTTTCTGTCCGGTAATTGGTTTGTACGTATGTACGGCTGAGGACGGGGAGGTAATGGCGCCTTCATCTTCTCCGTGTCCCGTCTAATTGGCCAGCGGTTTTGCAGGGACTGGTGTCAGAGAAACAGGGGGCGCGATAAGGACTGATGTCTGATTAAAGGGGAGACGTCCCCGCTAAGGACCAAAGGCGGTCATTTAGAGGACTTTAATCTTGTGGGCTTCAGAGAGCCTCTCAGCGGATACAAGTTGGTCTCTGTCTTATTATAAAATGCTTAAAAAAAGATTAGAGGGCTATTCTCCAGCTAATGATCTCCTCCCAATTAAGAGCAGGCTCAGGGGAATCCTCCCATCGCTGAGGGAGGAGGAGGAGGAGGAGGAGGAGGTGCTGGACCACCGTTACAGGGACTCGGGGTTCAGAAACACTGAACATGTTTCCATTGTGGAGCATTTACTGACTGCTTGCACAGGTGAAAATGATGCAATTTGAACACAGGTGACGCCAGAGGAACAGCAGCGAAACGGCTGAAAGTGCAGCTTCTGGTCCATAGTGGGAGCATTATCCAAACCAATTACAGGGAATGACCCCACAACACAAGGCGTTATGGGTACCAGGAGATGGCTGTTGACAGCTGGAGTTCCTCATTCTCATAAAGCCTCGCATAACAAAATGAACAGACTGTATCCCGTGCAGAGAATATGAGCTGAGGCCTGAAAAGAAATCACGGCTGTATTGAAATGCTATGCTAAGTAGTTTCACATGCACCTCTGCTTTCTCCTCCTGCTGATAAATCCCCAAACCAAACCTGTAGCCCCCCCTTTTACCAGACAAAAAGAAAAAAAATCAAAGAATCAAAACCACAATCTCACAAAAAAAAAATCCATTTTCCATTTCACTGTGTCTGAAGAACCAGTCGGATTACAACATTTTTCAGAAAGGCAGTTTTCCTCAGCATCGTGTTGGTCTCTGTGCAGGTTTACTGTTATTTGGTTATCAGTTACAGACAGAAAAACACCAGGATAGCAGTCTCCAAAATAACAACCACCATTGTTGTTTTTGCTTTGGCATTTCAATAAACAATTCACACTCAGTGGTGAAATCATGAGTTTATTAGTGGTTTATTTAATTTCAGAAAAATACAGCAACATTTTTTTTCAGCATAATATAATTACAGTAGTGTGAGCTGTGCAATTTTTTTCTGGAAAAGGCAAAAAATGCCAGAATTTAATTTATTATTTAAAGTTTGAAAGAAACAATCTATATTGTTAACGATCAATTAATCAATTAATCCCTATAATTTTGCACATATTTTATACATTTATATGTATAAAGCCATGCATACATGGACAAAATAAAAGATATATATACAGTACTATGCAAAAGCCTATTTTGAAAACGGGTGCTTTTATTTTGAAAGGACGAAAAGAGACTTCCTGTCTAGAACTAAATCAACTGAGATTAAACTGTAAAGACGTCAAGGAGTTTAAAGTTTTATGTTTTAGCCCCTGGAGAGACATGAGGTTAGTTTTCACAGTAATCTTGCATATTTAAATGTGTTTAAATACGTTTTGGATAAAAATTAAACTCAGTAATTCATACTAGCAAGGTCTGATACAGTAAGCTATAAGGGACGCTTTTATTTTGAAAGGGCGAAAAGAGGCTTCCTATCAATCGTAAAACTACCTAAGTGAGATTATACTGTAACGATAATGTCAAGGAGTTCAATGTTTTATGGTTTATTCCCGAAAAATAAGTTTTGGATCAAATTAAACTCAGTAATTCATGCTAGCAAGGTTTGATGCAGTTAGCTAGTTTTGCTCAAATTAATCCTCTTGTATTTCTGTGTGTTTTTTAATTGTTATTGCAACTTTCAGTTTGTAAACTGTAGCTTTATCCAACTTAATTCTCAGCTCATTGGCTTATTGACGTGCAGCCCCAGAACTGAACGCAGTCAGAGATACAGTAAATAAAATAAAAAATACACAGATCAATTAAAATTTCACATGATCGACCAAATCCTTAATGACCATTATTCGATTTATTTAATTTAATTTCATGTATTTAACAGGGACAGTGCATGGCTCTCAGCCGTACCAGAATTAGCTACGAGCTAAATTTCCTCTGTACTCCCTGGACAGGAACAAATAACAACAATCTAACACAAACAAACAAGCCTTTCAAACAACAACAACAGAGTTTCACACTCTTAAAACACAATACAACACAGAACAACAGCAAAAGTAAAGTCACAGTATTAAGACACAACACGAAACAATGTTAAAATACAACACTTAAGAGATTGCAAAATAGTGAACTAATGTTTGAGTTTATAGTTGGTGGGTGCATGATTGAGTGGATCATTGATTAATTATTCCCATCCCTAGTCCTAAGCCCCTCCCACCGGATGAATAATAATAATAATAATAATAATAATAATAATAATAATAATAATAATCATCCCAGACAGTTACAAGCTGCAGGATTGTCATCACGTCTCCTTTGCCGACCTTTTTAAATTCTTGTGAAGCTCTGTGAGATGACAGACAGGCTCTGACTGGAGACATCAACACGAACAGCTGATTCAAGGCTGAACTATTATAAAAGAGAGACTCCATTGTCCTCCATCTATAGTGGTGGTACAGTAGGTAGCTGTGTAAAGGCTGGTTCAGCCTGTTGTCCAGGGAGCAGACGGTGTTGTGACTCAGTCTGGATGTCTGACTGAACTGTTCATCTAGAGAAATGACTGTGATATTTAATATAAACCTGCAGTGCCAACCAAGGTTATAATGGAAATGCTTTACTATATTCACAAGCCAGCCAGTAACTTTGTCTGACACTGAAGAAGCTAAATGGAACGTTTTTTACTCTCTGTGTCCTCGTGTTTCACTGCAACATATAAATCTACATAAATCTATATAATTATATTTAGATCTATAAGTCCTGCAGCTCCAAGTGTCTCAGATCTCCTGTCCTCTCCCCTCAGCTCTGTGTAAACAGCCTTGGTAACACTTTACAATAACCATCATTTATAAATGGTAAACAGATAGTTTATTAACGTTTAATCATAATTTATAAACCGTATATAGGCAATTTATAATGTTAAACAGAAAATGTATTAATGTTGAACTATAATTCATAAAGGCCAAATAGATGGTATATTAAGTCAGTTGATAGTTATTTTTCCATTATAAATATTAGTTTATTAATAGTTTTGCACTCATTTTAACATTTTTAACACCATATTAAGTACGTTAATGATTTTGAAATCATTCATATACCTTGAAGAAATTGGTTTAAAACATTTAACGATTAAATATGTATGTAAATGGTTAATAATTGGTTTATAAACAATCTATAATCATCACTTTGATGGTTATTGTAAAGAGTTACCACAGCCTTTCCTGTCCTCTCCTCTCTGCTCTGTGTAAACAGATTTTTAGTGAATATTTGTCACGTGATGTTTCAACAATACATGTTTTGTTTTTTTTGACAGAGTTTTTGACATTAGACAAACAAAACAAGGACATAAAGCACAGCAACAGAATAGCACTAATTCAGTTTTTAGACATTAAATCAAGAAAAGGTTGCCAGATTTAAAAAAAAAAAAAAAAAGATATCCTCTTAAGCAGATATGATGTACCTGTAAATGTGTAAAACATTTCCCAGCTCTCTCAACCACATTTCACATGTAGGAGCCCTTTCAGATTTCCAAGACTGTAGAATTAGCTTTCTGGCTAACAATGTTGAAAGGGAGATAGCCTTAGCTGTTTCACGGAAATCTGAGTGATTCCGTGGCTATTCCACGGATTCCCACATTTCTTTTCCTGTAAATTAGTACGATTTTTGTCATAAATTTACCACTGTAATTTCAGTTTATTTAAACTATCCATCCATTCTCGTCCGCTTATCCGGGGCCGGGTCGCGGGGGCAGCAGGATAAGCAGGGCATTCCAGGCGCCCCTCTCCCCAGCTTTTATTATATTATATTATTATTATTATAAACTAACTATTTAAAATATCTCCCCCCATCCGGGTCTGTAATTATTATGAATAGTATTGTTTCACTATTGTGTGTAGTGTTTATTCGACCAGGTCCGATAAAGGGATAATCAGAAAGTATGCATCGAGTTTTGGCCCAAACTTATCTTGATTCTTGAGGTTTCTTTGGAAACTTTTGCTGCAGAAAAGGACTTTTTTTTAAACTAAAGAAGCCACTGGGTCAGCTGGCTTTACTTGTAATTAGTCACTGTGAACCAGGAAATCTTTCCCACCCTGCTGTGATCGATATATATCTGCCAACCAAGGTTAGAATGGAAATGCTTTACTATATTCACAAGAAGCTAAATGGAACGTTTTTTACTCTCTGTGTCCTTGTGTTTCACTGCAACATATAAATCTACATAAATCTATATAATTATATTTAGATCTATAAGTCCTGCAGCTCCAAGTGTCTCAGATCTCCTGTCCTCTCCTCTCTGCTCTGTGTAAACAGCCTCTCCTGTCCTCTCCTCTCAACTCTGTGTAAACAGCCTCTCCTGTCCTCTCAACTCTGTGTAAACAGCCTCTCCTGTCCTCTCAACTCTGTGTAAACAGCCTCTCCTGTCCTCTCCTCTCAACTCTGTGTAAACAGATTTTTAGTGAATATTTATCACTTGATGTTTCAAAGAAAACATATTTTTCAAAGCCCCTGGCGGGATGCTGGGGTTCAGAGGTTTTAAATGACTTTGGATGATAACCAAGAGTACAAATACCGTAGGGGTGTATGAGGCATCACTGTTACTCACATCTCCTGTGACATAATAAAATATGTAAAATGACCTATATAATATTTTTTCTTGTTATCCCTTAATAGGACACTCATTGAAATACTTGCAAATTCCAAATTTCAACCCTAGAGAATATTGGAGGATATTACATACTGCCAGAATGTGAAAAAAAACAACATACGGACCCGGGGGAGGGGGGTGATATTTTGAGAAAAAAAGTTTATGAAATTATGGTGTAAAATCTACGAGAAAAAATTGCAGATTTATGAGATTTAAAGTGGTGAATCTGCGAGAAAAAAGTTGTTTTTTCCCCACTTTTGTCTCGTAAATCTGCAACTTTTTTCGAGCAGATTTGCCACTTTAAATCTCTTAAATCTGCACATTTTTTTCTTGTAGACATGGCACTTTAATCTAGTAAATTAACTTGCATTGTAGCCAAATCCGTGTCAGTTTCACAGAAATTTGAGTGATTCCGTGGCTATTTCACGGATTCCTGTGAGACCAGGTCCGATAAAACGATAATCAGAAAGTACGCCCAAACTTATCTTGATTCTTGAGGTTTCTTTGGAAACTTTTGCTGCAGAAAAGGACTTTTTTTTAAACTAAAGAAGCCACTGGGTCAGCTGGCTTTACTTGTAATTAGTCACTGTGAACCAGGAAATCTTTCACACCCTGCTGTGATCGATATATATCCGCACCCTCCGCTGTCAGGTTCGGGTTGGGACACCCTGCTAGCAATAACTGACATCCAGGCGTCCTCTGAAAATACTCTGCTGACTTGTAGTGCCACAGGCGCTTACAGCAGCATCAGTATCTGGCCACCACGGCTGAATTTTAACCGTATAGGTCTGAGGGAGTGGTGTCGGTGTGTGTGTGTGTGTGTGTGTGTGTGTGTGTGTGTGTGTGTGTGTGTCCTCTGCTGTAAGTCTGAAGGTTTGTGATAATTAATATGTGTAGTGGGCTTGATGAATGAGGACAGGTGGAGGATTTCATCATGCCCAGACAGACTGACTCCCTCCCTGGGCAGGAGGGATCCATGACCTGCCCAACACCTCCAAAAAAAAAAAAAAAAAAACACACTCCGCTACTGTATATGTGGCAGGAGCTACCCTTGAAATCCACTCTGTGTGTGTGTGTGTGCAAAAATGTGTGTGTGAATACACAGCGGTGCAGCTCAGGTGTGTCCATGCAGCAGCACCTGTTAAAAATGTGTTCATGTAAATGCAATTCATTGTCATTTGTTCTGCCTATTTATGCATACTTCCACGTAGCGTGTGTTATATAGCGCGAGGGGGAGTGTGTGTTATATAGTGCGAGGGGAAGTGTGTGTTATATAGCGCGAGGGGGAGTGTGTGTTATATAGTGCGAGGGGAAGTGTGTGTTATATAGCGCGAGGGGGAGTGTGTGTTATATAGCGCGAGGGGGAGTGTGTGTTACATAGTGCGAGGGGGAGTGTGTGTTATATAGTGCGAGGGGGAGTGTGTGTTATATAGCGCGAGGGGGAGTGTGTGTTATATAGTGCGAGGGGGAGTGTGTGTTCTATAGTGCGAGGGGGAGTGTGTGTTCTATAGTGCGAGGGGAAGTGTGTGTTATATAGCGCGAGGGGGAGTGTGTGTTATATAGCGCGAGGGGGAGTGTGTGTTACATAGTGCGAGGGGGAGTGTGTGTTATATAGTGCGAGGGGGAGTGTGTGTTATATAGCGCGAGGGGGAGTGTGTGTTATATAGCGCGAGGGGGAGTGTGTGTTATATAGTGCGAGGGGGAGTGTGTGTTATATAGTGCGAGGGGGAGTGTGTGTTATGTAGTGCGAGGGGGAGTGTGTGTATCAGTTTGTGTCTTTCTCAGGGTAATTACTCTATGTCATCTGTAGGAGGGTGATTAATGAGCTGCTGGTCAAAAGGCAGTGAGCATAGATGTCCTGGCTTTGGTCCTGAAGCACAGTTCCTGATATGAGAGGACCGTTCATATTCTCTCTGCTGGACACTCCTATGAACCAGACCACTCACTGCAAAAACAGAAAAGTTGGGTGAATTCAAAATGTCAAGGCAACAAACTTCGATTAAATATTAAGTTGGACAATTAAACTAAATATTCTAAGTTTTGTTTTTGAGTTTGCTCCACTCTGAATTCAGATTTTTGTCAACTCAACTGTAAGTTGTACTAACTTATAATTTTAGATCGTAATAACTTTTAATCCTTACTTCTGCTAACTTCTGCAATGTGCTGAATTGGCACGATTGTAACGCCGCTATGAAATGTCAGCTAATGTTGCGACCACAATTTTGAGTTAGCATTGATACGCTAATAGCTACTCTTGTAGCTGTAACAAGCAGCACTGCTAGCATCAGTTAGCCGCTAGCATTAGTTAGCCGCTAGTATCAGTTAGCCACTAGCTTTCGCTAATGACCGAATTTCACCGCTTTCCCGCATTTCCCAACAAAGAAATAAGAGTTATCAGAACTATTGTCCCTTGTTGTGAACCCCAACTTAAAGATATAAGTAACAACAACTCACCAACTTGTTTTTGAGCAGACAACTGGCTTCCTTTGTTGTGCTAACTTACATTATTGCCCTACATGTCAATAATTTATATTTCCAAGTTTTACCAACTTAAATCACTGTTTTAGGCCAAAAAATACAAGTTGGCTTTTTTTGCAGGTTTTTTTTAACAAAATATTAACAATATATTAACAATAAAATATTAACAATGTATTACAAATATAACACTGAAAATACTGCAAAACAAGTAAAGTCCGTCATTGAATGACGGACTTTACTTGTTTTGCAGTATTTTCAGTGTTATATTTGTAATACATTGTTAATATTTTAGTCTGTAACATGTATGCAATTTCAAATATTTTTTTAATTAAGCTTATTCGTATGAAAATCCTCATATCTGGTTGTAAATATCATGGAAAATGATGCCAAAATGTCAAGAATTTACAGTGTACTATATATAAAATATGTAATATGGATGAAATAACAATTTGTCGACATGAAAAACAAAAAGAAAAGCATGAAAGTTATTGTTCTGCTAGACTGACAAGCTACATCAGAAGAATATTTTTAATATGAGAGTTGGGATGCAAAAACATGATCACAAACAAAATTAAAGCCATCTTTATTCTTTTGGATGTACCCTGATAAATCCAAAAGAAAAGGTGGTGAAAAAACACATCAAAGCAAACACAAATAATACATTTAATATCTTCTGAATTATTGCTTTATCACGACATTATATTTTGTTAAATCACTGAAACATTCTTTCTAGTCATAAGAGATCTCTGGAGCTCTTAAATTTAAAAACATTTTCAGGTCATGAGGATTTGATAATCAGCTTTTATTTTGAGTCAAAGCAAAAGTGAAGGATTATTATTATTATTTTTTTAAATCTTTTATGTCAATTCACTTTTAATCGACCCAGACCAAAATTCATAATTTTTATGCAACACTGTTCTTATTTAAAACCTTGAGTTATTAAATGCTAAAATTAAAAATACTGTTTATAAGATGACTTGGTTTTCCATTCTTAAGTTTTAAAGTTGAATTTGTGTTGATTTGTACAACAAAAAAACTATCAAAAAAAGAACAAAAATCCAGAAACAGACTCAAATTTAACCCTTTTAATGCACAACATGGGTCAAAAATGCTGCTGTGTGTTTCTGTGCTCTATCTTTTGATATCAATCTTATTTTTTGATTGAATATTCCAAGTATTCCTTAAATATCTTGTTTTTGATAACAACAGATCATTATTTCCATTTTGCCTCTCATACTTTATGAAGAAAAAAAGTTTTTGTATTATTACATAGCTAACTACTTAGCCAAGAAGTTAGCTAGGCAGTTAGCTTAGCAAGCTACTTAGCTAACTACTTAGCCAAGAAGTTAGCTTAGTAGTTAGCTTAGCAAGCTACTTAGCCAAGAAGTTAGCTTAGTAGAAAACGTTATTATCCACTGAGTGGAAAGAGGAATTTCCACTCAGTGGATAATAAAGTTTTCGTATTCGTATTCGTATTCGTAGTTAGCTTAGCAAGCTACTTAGCCAAGAAGTTAGCTTAGTAGTTAGCTTAGCAAGCTACTTAGCTAAATACTTAGCTTCTTGTGTGTTGTTGTGCATTAGAAGAGTAGTGACACAAAAAGGGATTTTATTAAAAAATTAATGAACGAAAACACAAAATTAGAATGTATGATGATCAAAAACAAACTAATTGAGGAAAACCTGGAATACTGAATGATGAAAATAATTTATTGCAAAGATATAGAACATAAAAACTCATACATATCGGGTCACTTTAGACCATGTTGTGCATCAAAGGGTTAAGAAAAAAAATCTAAAATATTTCTTCTGCTGTATCTTTCTTCCTGCAGTTTTTATTATGTGTAAAAAAATATATCTGTGAGATTTTCAGAATAAATTATTTCAGTAGCATGAAGGACCACAGGAGATTCCTTTTAACATTTTAATTTATCATTTTTATGCAACACTGTTCTTATTTAAAAACCTTGAGGTGTTAGAAATTAAATACTGTTTGTAAGACTATTTGGTTTTCCCATCATACGTTTTAAAGATGAATTTGTGTTGATTTGTACAACAAAAACAATCCGAAAAAGAAAAAAAATCTGTAATCACATAAAAAAATCCAGTTAAAAAATAAAAAATTAAAATAAAAATCTATAAATGGACTTAAAATTAAGAAAAAAAAATCTCTAATCACATAAAAAAATCCACACACAGAAAATCAAAAATATGTCTGCTGCTGTATCTTTCTTCCTGCAGTTTTTATCTGTAAGATTTTCAGAACAAACTGTTCCAGTAGCATGAAGGACCACAGGAGATTCCTTTTAACATTTTAAAAATACATAAATGATCATTCTGCATATTGCTCTCCCAATTTTCCCTGACAAGCATAACATGTTTAATTTAAAATTCATGACAAACGGAGATAGTTTCTCCCTCTCGGGGGTCGCAGCAGAGTTTAATACGGAGCTCACTGTCAAATTATGATATCTGGGATATAGAGAGCTCACAGCTCCTCTGACCCCCACCTCCTCCTCCTCCACCTCCTCCTCCTCCTCCTCCTCCTCCTCCTCCTCCTCCACCTCCTCCTCCTCCTCCTCCTCCTCCTCCTCCTCCACCTCCTCCTCCACCACCTCCACCTCCTCCTCCTCCTCCTCCCTCTGAGCCGTGCCATGCCATGCTGGGATCATCTTTTTCAGCACAACCTCACCTGATTATTATTTTGTCATTTTGACTTACTGGATCGACATTTTGAAACACAAAAAACAGACAAAAACACACAAAAAATACGTAAAAAGCAAAACAAAAACATACACAAAATTACAAAAACATTTTTTTTTTTTTTTTTTTACAAAAAACACACAGAAACACACATTAAAAACACACAAGAAACACACAAAAACAAACCAAAAAAAAAACATAAAACACGCACATAAAAACCACAAAAACACACAAAAAAACGAAAAAATTATTTAAAAAAAAACGGACAAAAACACGCAAAAAACAAAACAAAAACAAATTTTTCTTTTTTTTTTTTTTTTTTTTTTACAAAAAACACACAGAAACACACATTAAAAACACACAAGAAACACACAAAAACAAACCAAAAAAAACATAAAACACACACATAAAAACCACAAAACACACAAAAATTACAAAAAAATGAAAAAAATTATTTAAAAAAACAGACAAAAACACGCAAAAAATATACAAAAACACGTAAAAAAAACAAAACAAAAACAAATTTTTTTTTTTTTTTTTTTTTACAAAAAACACACAGAAACACACATTAAAAACACACAAAAAACACACAAAAACACAAAAAATATTCAAAAACCACGTAAAAACAAAACAAAAAAAGCATACACAAAATCACAAAAACAATTTTTTTTCTTTTTTTTCTTACAAAAAACATACAAGAAACACAAAAACCACAACATAAAAACACACATAAAAACCACAAACCACAAAAAAATTACAAAAAACACACAAAAACACAAAAAATATTCAAAAACCACGTAAAAACAAAACAAAAAAAGCATAAAACACACACATAAAAACCACAAAACACACAAAAATTACAAAAAACACAAAAAAATGAAAAAATTATAAAAAAACAGACAAAAACACGCAAAAAATATACAAAAACATACACAAAATTACAAGAACAAATTTTTTTTCTTTTTTTTTTTTTACAGAAAAACACACAGTTTCTCCCTCTCTGCGGCCCACGGGGGTCGCAGCAGAGTTTAATACGAAGCTCACTGTCAAATTACGATATCTTGGATACAGAGAGCTCACAGCTCCTCTGACCCCCCACCTCCTCCTCCACCTCCTCCACCACCTCCTCCACCTCCTCCACCTCCTCCTCCTCTGAGCAGTGGATGAGTGGACAATAACAGGGCAATTGCTCTGGGCTTCAGGGAGCGGCGTGGTGAGCGCTCCCCCGGCCGGCTGCTGGAGGACGGGAGGCGGCTGGAGGAAGAAGAACCTCTCAGCTCCAGAGGAAGAGGAGGAGAGGTTTAATTTAGCGGATGGTGGCACCGGGCCCCTGAAGGCATCACACACTGTAACACACATACCTGAGTTACCAGGTGACAGACAAGTGAAGCAGGAGTCCTCCAAACATCCTGCTGGCGGGCTGGGAACGCTGGGAAATTAGCCTTTGGAAAAAAAACGTGATGTGGAATCATTCGGGGGAAGGTTGTTCTCACCATTCACATCTCAAACGTTTCTTTGTGACCTTGGTGGCACGTCTGTTCTTATGAATTCTAATTAACAGCCGGAGATGAATGGACCTGGTGGAGCTGCGCTTGAAAGAGGAAGAGGATGGATACACTCTGATGTTTTTTTTTTCCTTTTTCAAGGTCGCAAGTTGATCCAGTTCCAACCTGGTCTCACAGGAATCTGTGGAATAGCCACAGATTCGCTCAAATTTCCATGAAACTGACACGGATTTGGCTACAATGCAAGTTAATGCCAGTCATACTGTAAGTCACACATACCTGACTTCTCCACAATATGGCTGTGACTGGAAACAGAAAAAGTAGCTAATTTCAAAAAGCGTATTTTTTGTTACGAAGCTAAGTTTAAACCCATTTAACAATTCTAATCTGTTAATTTCCTTTATTACATTTAACTTGTTCTGACCAGATTTCCTGAACAAATTCAAGTCACAATTTGGATATATGTTATGGAGATGGAAACAAAAAAGGCACAGGTCTGTGGTATATCCCCCATAATTTTCCTTTAAAAAAACCCCACTAAATTACTTAAAAAAGACACAAAATCCCCCCCAAAAAAGACACAGAATTACCTAAAAAGACACAATATTATTTAAAAAGACATAAAATTACACAAAAAAAGACACAAAATCACCAAAAAAAGACACAAAATGACAGAAAAAAGACACAGACTGTCAGAAAAAAGACACAGAATTACCTAAAAAGACACAAAATTATTTAAAAAGACATAAAATGACCCAAAAAAAGACACAAAATGACCAAAAAAGACACAAACTGACAGAAAAAACACAGAATTACCAAAAAAGACACAGAATTACCTAAAAAGACACAAAATTATTTAAAAAGACATAAAATGACCAAAAAAGACACAAACTGACAGAAAAAAGACACAAAGTCACCAAAAAAAAAAGACACAGAATTACCTAAAAAGATACAAAATTATTTAAAAAGACATAAAATGACCCAAAAAAGACACAAAATCACCCAAAAAGACACAAACTGACAGAAAAAAGACACAGAATTACCAAAAAAAGACACAGAATTACCTAAAAACACACAAAATAATTTAAAAAGACACAAAATGACCAAAAAAAGACCCAAAAAGACACAAAATTATTTAAAAAGACATAAAATGACCCAAAAAAAGACACAAAATCGTCAAAAAAGACACAAACTGACAGAAAAAAGAAACAGAATTACCTAAAAAGACATAAAATGATTTTCCTTTAAGGATTCCTGGGTCTGGGTTCTTAAGAAACTTCTAGCAATGAGAGCAAGTATAAAAGTATTAAATGAAGGCATGCACCCATCTAGGGAAGGTAAGGAAGCCTGAGCCTGAGGGAAAGTTTATTTTTTCCTTTGTCTTACATGGAACAAACAATAAGTAGCATTTCATTAAGCACACTAAGTGGATTACAAGCCGCATCATCGTCACTGTTTATTATTGTGGCGGAAGTGGAGTATTCAGGAACATTACGCTGGTAATTGCTACACTCAGTGTTTCTATTTTCAGGAACAGAAATTGATTTCAAGTTGTTTTTTTTCTTCCTCTGAGCTGCTTCTCGTTCTGTTTTGTTGCGGCTCGTTTGTGGTTGATTTGGTCTCAGTAGGTTAGATTAGATTAGCACTTTAGATTGTGCTGTCTTTTGCTTTTAACCCTTATTTAGACACGCTAATTGGTCAAGATACTCAGTGCAGTCTGAGCTATAAAGGTTAGCCACGGAGTGTAAATGCATGTGGGAGGCTCAGCTCATTTACACCTTCTATATAAATCCAGAGTGACTTGGAGAAGATGTTTAAGGTGTGAATGCACACATACAGCATGTTTAAACACTAGTTTTTTGAAGGGGCAAAGTTTCAGAGCTAAGCATGAACACTTCACCTCATCATGAAGATTGTTCTGCATGTCTCTCATTAAAACAGAACATTAAAAAAACAGATTGCAATATTTATTTTAATTCGTAATTTTTATGCAACACTGTTTTTTCAGAACAAATTATTTCAGTAGCATGAAGGACCACAGGAGATTCCTTTTAACATTTTAATTTATCATTTTAATGCAACACTGTTCTTATTTAAAAAAAACTTGAGTGATTAGAAATGAAATTCTGTTTGTGAGATTGCTTGGTTTTCCCATCATGCGTTTTAAAGTTGAATTTGTGTTGATTTGTGCAACAAAAAACAACCAGAAAAAGAAAAAAAAAATCTGTAATCACATAAAAAAACGAGTTAAAACTAAGAAAAAAAAATCTAAAATTTTTCTTTTGGCTGTATCTTTCCTCCTGCAGTTTTTAATATGTGTAAAAAAAAACCCTATCCGTCAGATTTTCAGAAAAAAATGTTAGATTTTCAGAACAAATTCAGTTATTAGAAATGAAATACTGTTTGTAAGACGATACAGTTTTCCCATCATACGTTTTAAAGTTGAATTTGTGTTGATTTGTACAACAAAAACTACCTGAAAAAGAAAAAAAAAATTTAATCACGTAAAAAAAAAAAATCTATACATGGACTTAAAATTAAGAAAAAAATATCTGTAATCACACAAAAAAACAACACATGGACCTAAAATCTAAAAATAAAATAAAAAAAGTATTTCTGTTTCTGCCTGTCTCTCCTGCAGCCTCCTAGCTTTGCAGCTAGTTGTTGCTATTAATGCTCACACCAAAGCAACTTGTAAACAATAATTACTAATGGTGACCCCGAATAATCGACAAGTCAACCATTTGATCTAAGGAGCCTGATTTGACTCCCAGTCTTACAGATAAATTGTTAAATGTAACGTAAAATGTCCTGATGAAACAAAGGACTGTTTCTTCTGGGAGACGTTGGGGTGCTGAATGTTCAGTTTTAAATAAAACTGCTTGGTTTCTGCCAAATATCATGATGTATAGTCTATTTTGATCAGCCTATTAATCATACTCTCAATAAAAAAATGTGGAAATAACTGCTTTCAATCAGAACTAGGAGAGTGCTGAGACCAGGACCAGGACCCCACGAAGGAAATACAGAACAACAAGATCTCCAACCTAAACCATAGAATAAAATACACACATTACCAAAAAAGACACAAAATGAACAAAAATACACAGAATTACAAAAAAAGACACCAAATGACTAAAAAAACACAAAATTACCCAAAAAAGACACAAAATTACCAAAAAAGACACAAAATGACTAAAAAAAAGCTCTAAATTACTTTAAAAAAGACACAAAATGACCAAAAAATACACAGAATTACCTAAAAAGACACAAAATTATTTAAAAAGACACAAAATGACCAAGACACATAATTACCAAAATGACACAAAATTACTTAAAAAAGACACAAATGACCAAAAAAAGACACAAAATGACCAAAAAAAATACATAGAATTACCTAAAAAGACACAAAATTATTTAAAAAGACACAAAATGACCAAAAAAGACACAAACTGACAGAAAAAAGACACAGAATTACCAAAAAAGACACAAAATTACTTTAAAAAGACACACAGTGACCAAAAAAGACACATTATTACCAAAAAAGACACAAAATTATTTTTAAAAAGACACAAAAGGACCAAAAAAATTCACAAAATTACCAAAAAAAATGTAATTAAGGGGACCTTCCACACACAACACAGTAAAGTGCCATTCATATAAAACTATAAAACCAGTCTGCAGTACCAGTACCAGTACAGTTTTACTACTGTTACTGTCTGTAACAGCAATATGCACATTCACTGTCCTTTTTTATATGTTAAGAAGTTATGATGACAAACAAAGGCCAAGAATTTGTTGCCAGTTTATCCACCTGGCGTCTGTTACTGTGGAGCTGTCCCAGTGATGCTGATGCCACTTTACCTTCAGGGGAAGAAGTTCTATATGAAACTGATACATCCGCTCTATTAAAGTCTATTAGACTGTTTTAATGATTTGGCATCGCTGATTCCCACCTCACACCACAAACTGTACATATATCAGCTATATCAGCTGACTGATCCTCCTACTTGTGTTCCAGCTGGATGGAACCAAACACCTTCTCCATAGAGGAGGATGTCTGATGATCAAAGATAGAGGGAATACAGGGAGCCAAGAATAAAGGAATAATAGAAAAAAATCAAATCATCAAATCTCACAGATTCTAATGGGTGTTTTACTTCGTATCCATCACTGCTTTGAGAAGAAACATAACCCTGCAAGGTAAAGTGTCATCACTGTTTTGGAGAAATGTGATACTTTTTGCATAAAAAGCATCATTGCCATGGGAATGTGATGCAACCAGAAAAAGAAAAAAAACCCTATCCGTCAGATTTTCAGAAAAAAATGTTAGATTTTCAGAACAAATTGAGTTATTAGAAATTAAATACTGTTTGTAAGACGATACGGTTTTCCCATCATACGTTTTAAAGTTGAATTTGTGTTGATTTGTACAACAAAAACTACCTGAAAAAGAAAAAAAAAATGTAATCAAGAGAATAAAGGAATAATAGAAATGGCAAAAAAATCAAATCATCAAATCTTACTGATTTTAATGGGTGTTTTACTTTAATGCATCACTGCTTTGAGAAGGAATATAACCCTGCAAGGTAAAGTGTCATCACTGTTTTGGAGAAATGTGATACTTTTTGCATAAAAAGCATCATTGCCATGGGAATGTGATGCAGAAATGTCATCATCGTGGCTGGATACGTCCTCACCGTGGGTAGAATAGTTATCACTGTGGGTGCAAACATTATCGCCACAGACAGAAATGTCATCACGGTGGGTATCAATGTCATCACTACAGGTAGAAACGTCATCTCGGGTAATAACACGCTCACCACGCTGCCTATTCCTGGCCGTATACCAGGGAACGGGCGATTATCATCCCTGGAGCCAACCAGAAACTCACAAAAACACATTGGACAGTGATGAGACGGCGCTGTCCAGGAAAAACTGGTGCGGTTAATAAAAGTAGAGGGATATACTGCATGAAGACATGTTGGCGCCGAGCACAGCTGGATGAGGAGTTGCTTCTTAAGCAGGGATCAGACTGCAGGATTTAAAGGATCTCAACATATCTCATATTTACAGGCCGGCCGCTCCAGATTCCTCCCATAAAACCTTGTCTCACGTTCCAAAAGAAACTCCTTCCTCGGCGTGAGATAAGGACGAGGAAATTGCAGATTACAAGATTCTTTCGGATTTGTAAATAGGATTTGGGAAATTGGACCACCTTGAATGTTGCAAACATGTGCATTCTCACAATCCGTTGGGGAAAAAACTCAAGACGAGCGTGGAGCGAGGCCAGCAGGAAAACCTCTGTGGTTGTAATTTGTGGAAGTGAAGTGAGAGAAAGTGGAAGCTTTTGGTTTAGCAGCAAGTAGTAAATACCGTCGAGACAATTGGCTTCTTCAGAAGCTGGTGTTTGCTTCTGTTTCTGTGACCTTTCTTTTCACTTTTGTTTTTTCGCTTTGCTACTTTACGATGCTGCTGGAAACAAACTTGTTCAGCCATGTTGAAGGAAAGTTTTTATATCAGTTCCAAATGGCCAAACTCCAAGGTGGAGCAGCAAGCCTGGCATAAAGACACCATGAAAAGCAAAAGGCTTGAATAGATAACGGCCTGATTGTGTGTTAGAAAGGTGTTTCTGAGTATCACAGCCCTGTAGAGCTGCTTGGCTTTTTAATGGTTTTACTCTCAAAGTGATGTTGTCCTTGGAGAGATGAATGCGATAATTGTCGGGTCACATGAAGCAAGATAGCATCATTTTATACAAGCTGTGGGATACAAAAACCAATTTGTGAATTTCACAATCCACTGATGTTGATCACATAGCACACCTTTGGATAAACTGGGATTTTCTTTATATAATCTGACAATCCTGGTGATTTTTCAAGTCACTGTGTGGCCCCCACAATGTGGGAGTGACACAAACCTGCATTCTTCCTAATGACCAGCAGGGGGCGACTCCAGTGGCTGCCAAAAAAACTCTACAAAATTACCTAAAAAGACACAAAATTATTTAAAAAGACACAAAATGACAGAAAAAAGACACAAAATGACAGAAAAAAGACACAAAATGACCAAAAAAGACACAAACTGACAGAAAAAAGACACAAACTGACGGAAAAAAGACACAAAATTACTTTAAAAAGACACAAAATGACCAAAAAAGACACAAAATTATTTTAAAAAAGACACAAAATTACCCAAAAAAGACACAAAAGGACCAAAAATACACAGAATTACCAAAAAAGACACAATTATTTAAAAAAAGACACAAAATGACCAAAAAAAGACACAGAATTACCTAAAAAGACACAAAATTATTTTAAAAAAGACACAAAATTACCCAAAAAGACACAAAAGGACCAAAAATACACAGAATTACCAAAAAAGACACAATTATTTAAAAAAAGACACAAAATGACCCAAAAAAGACACAAAATGACCAAAAAAAGACACAGAATTACCTAAAAAGACACAAAATGACCCAAAAAAAGACACAAAATTACCAAAAAAGACACAAAATTAAAAACAAAATTCATCCTTGGAAAGATGAATGCGATAATTGTCGGGTCACATGAAGCAAGATAGCATCATTTTATACAAGCTGTGGGATACAAAAACCAATTTGTGAATTTCACAATCCACTGATGTTGATCACATAGCACACCTTTGGATAAACTGGATTTTCTTTATATAATCTGACAATCCTGGTGATTTTTCAAGTCACTGCCAAGCAGCAACCTTTGACTCCAAAAGCCAATATTGGAATGACACAAACCTGCATTCTTTCTAATAACCAGCAGGGGGCGACTCCAGTGGCTGCCAAAAAAACTCTAATTGCATGAAAGTCAGTGAGAAAATGATCCTAGCAAGTCTTTTTCATTACAGTTTGATATTTATTCAATAAATAAATGATGGTCCTGTGTAGAGTAAAACATAAAAGCAAAGTATGCTTTTGGGCGTCTTTACGAAAAATCAGTTTTCGGCTGTTTATTTTTGATGTATAGGCTATGTATGCACCTTGTTTACCCTGACAGCTAAATATTGCAATTATCATTGGATTACCATGATCAACAATACCAACTAAAATGTGTATCATTCACTTTATTTTATTTGTTCGACTGCAATGTGAATACAGGTTTGTGTTAGCGTGCTAGCGTTAGCGTGCTAGCGTTAGCGTGCTAGCGTTAGCTTAACACAAAGTCAAACATTAAGATTCAGTGTTAATAAGATCGTAATCTCAGTCCATAGCGATAAAGACGAGCAGAAAAAATGTGTTGTACTCATCCAATTTGGATGATAATGACCAGCAGGGGGCGACTCCAGTGGTTGCCAAAAAAAATTGCATGAAAGTCAGTGAGAAAATGATCCTACTTATCCTTACTTGATTTATTTATTTTATTCAGTAAATATTTTCCTAGCATGTCTTTTTCATTACAGTTTGATATTTATTCAATAAATAATAAATAAATGATGGTCCTGTGTAGAGTAAAACATAAAAGCGGAGTATACTTGACTAAAAGTCACTCTTCAGCTGTTTATTTTTGATGTATTTATGCGCCTTGTTTACCCTGACAGCTATAAAATATTGCAAGAATTAGCTGATAACATATTCCCCTTTTGAACAAGGCAGTTCCAGGGCCTGTTCGGAGCCGGTGGCTAATCTTGAACCAGTTCTTTGCTTTTTGACTGCCAAAGAACCAGTTCTCAGCAGGAAAACTGGTTCCAGAGCGGCACCAACTCCTTACTGGTCTTGAACCACAACCACTAACATCAGGGTCTGGGGATTATCATGACTAAAACGTGTATCATTCACTTTATTTTATTTGTTTGACTGCAATGTGAATACAGGTTTGTGTTAGCGTGCTAGCGTTAGCGTGCTAGCGTTAGCTTAACACAAAGTCAAACATTTAGATTCAGTGTTAATCCATTTAAACCGGGAAAACATAACCTCATTTCTACCATTAAAACGTTCAGTAACAGTGAAACACTGTAAATGTATATATCAGCCAAAACAGTATTTTAAGTTTTAAAAAAAAAATACATTACTTCACTGTAAAATACACTGTGATATGCATTTAATGTAATATATGTACATGCATCACTGTAATTTTTGCATTTATCTTTTGTAAAAAATACTTTTTCTCACTGTTAAACACCATAACTAAACTAACTAAACTAAACACCATATCTCTAACAAAAATATACTGTAATATTTAATGGTAAAATCTTTTTAAATGGTAAATCTAATTTATGCAGCATTTATAATGTATTTTCTGGTTAATTATATGCCAGAACAATGTTCCTTTTGATGGAAAAACATATTTATACAGTAAAAAATGGAATAAAATGGCAATCTTAAACGTGAAACCAACAGTGCCAATATCTTTTTACCGTAATATTAAAAAAGTTCTACCGTAATTATTACGGTAAAGTTCTGGCAACCACAGCTGCCGTTTTTTTTACCGTAAAAACAACAGTTTTTTTTTTACAGTGCATCCAGAAAATGATGATTTACTCCAATTTGCCAAAAATGGTAACTAGAATCATGGATTCGTTTAAAAGTATAAAACCTGCCCCCTAATAAACAATAACAATAACAACTTCCATTGCAAAAACAACATATGTGTATGATGTATTGTTTTGACCTCAGCTTTTCACTTTGATTATTCACCAATACAGACAAAATACAGATCACAACAAATGCTAAATCAAATTGTTAATTATGTGGCTTATAAATCCAGATCCAGATTGTAACACCAGGTGTAAATGAGCTCTTTGTATTCTTGCCAAGAAAACATTTCCACAGGGACGATATAAGTGCTGTGTTTAAAGGCTCCGGCTGGGAAAAGAGAGGGGAGCTCTTTCACTTTGCCTTTTTATTCACAGCCGTAGAATCCCTGAGCACGTGGAAAACCTCACGGTTTGATCATTTATCGCTGCACTTTGGCCCGCTTGTTATCTTTCACTGATTAATTTGCTTCCAGCCTGTGTGCAGGTGCTACAATCAGGATCTCCTCTACATGACTGCAGAGTCTCTGTCGGTTCTCCGTCCATGTTAATGCCAAAGCAGCCGCAACAGGTCCGCGTGTCTTCTTGCATTTATTCTGATTAAGAAGCCTGTTCTCCTCTGAGGGAGCTGCCACTCAGCATTACAAAGACGGGAGTTTGCTGGTTCATAAAAGCCTGCACATATTTCTGTTTCTCTTTTTTCCTTTTTTTTCTTCTGCCAGTCAAAAAGGGGTTCAAGGAATTTTTCACTTGGGGGATTTGCTTTGATCACGCCAGTTTGGACATTTTCTCTGCTATGTCCCAGAGTTGGTCTTGAAAGGCTCTGACTGTAAGATGGAAGCTGAGTGGAATAGTGGCAGACAGGTAAATCAGCATGTGTGTATGATGGATTATACAGTGACAGCAGTCATTGAGTGTAATGTGAAGGTGTTTGCTGCAGGAACGTCTAATCCAACTGCTGCAGTTTTCTGACCAATCCCTCACCAGGAATAGTGCTCTACTGTTGATTTGACAAAAACAGCATAAAACAGCATAACTCAATATAATATAGGATTAGGGCAGTTTATCTTTTGCCTAGGATAAACTAACTGTTGTGATTTGCAAAGGAACAATAAAAAGTAGAGGTGTGAATCAGCAGAGGCCCGATTTTATCCTGATACTTGAATCACGATCATAGACTGGATATAAATAATGGACGTAGTCACGGTGACGTCACCAGTTGGTTAGTGGCCCGTTGGAAGCATCGAGTTCAGCGTTACACTCGTCGCCATCTTGTTTCCGATACAGGAAGCAGACCATATTTGGACTGTGGAGGAGGAGAGGGATCTGATCACTGACTACAGCCTCTCTATACCAGTAGTTCTCAACCTTTTTGAGTCGCGACCCCCAATTTAACATGCATGTTGTCCGTGACCCCCACTCACTGAACACAATCTCACACGCACAGTTCAGATCACCCAAAAAATAAACAAAATGACCAAAAAAGACACAAAATGATCAAAAAAAGACACAAAATGACCCCAAAAAGAAACAAAATGACCAAAAAAGACACAAAATGACTAAAAAAAGACACAAATGACCAAAAAAGACACAAAATGACCAAAAAAAGGAAACAAATTGACCAAAAAGACACAAATTGACCACAAAATGATCAAAAAAAGACACAAAATGACCAAAAAAGACACAAAATGACTAAAAAAACCCACAAAATGACCAAAAAAAAGACATTAAGTGACCAAAAAGACTAAAACACATGAACACTTTAACACAGTGGAGACAGAGCTGACTTCCAAAATGATTTGGCGATCCCCAGAAATCTTCTCGCGACCCCAATTGGGGTCCCGACCCCAAGGTTGAGAACAGCTGGTCTACACCTCAACCTGACTGAGAGAAGCTGCTGCTAATTCATGTTAGCATTAGCTGGAGCATTAGCTGGGATGTTAGTTTTGGCTAGCAAAAAAACAAAAACTAAAAGTATGTTACTGACCTCAGAAAACTGAGCAGCGACTCCTTGGAGCGTCTGTTAGTCCAACCAAACACTGAACAAGACATTTACTGAACAAAACGTTCAAATAAACTGTCATTAAGTGAAAATACAGTGAAAGGGTCAAAGTTATGAGACCAAACCGCTAAACGTCCTCTTTTCTATCTATATAACGTTATATATAACTTTATTGACTCGTTGCCGTGGATACGCATTGCTCTGCTTCTCTCCTGGTGACGGCTCGCCTTGTCAGTGACCTGTCAATCAAAGGTAGCCCCGCCCCAAATCATACGATTCTTTATCTTCTATTTTCTTCTAAATGGGGCCATTATTAGAACTATTGACATCAAATTGTCTTGAAGATGATTTTTTACTAGTGATTGAGACCATAGTGTCCCGAAATAATTCTGAGGTAATAAATCAAGTGAGAAGTTTTCTCACTTTGCATTGAAATTAATGTACAGAAATATTTTTGCAGCCAAACTTAGCGCCCCCTGCTGGAAGTTTCTGTAGAATGCAGCTTAAGGCACTTCCTGGTTTGCCTCCCTGCTCAGACCAGGAGGTTGCCGCCTGGTCACGATTCGATATTTTTGCAGTTGTAAGCATTTTGCGATATGGTAAGTGTTGCGATACAGTATATTGCGATTTAACTGTTTAACTGCATTTTGTGTCCACAAAATTAAATTCAAGCATGAATTGTTTTGTCCAATAAGAGAAAATTCTCAGTGTATTCATCTCACTTCAGTCTTTTTATTTCTCCACAATGAGAGTCAAACCCACAGACTGACCAACAAAGTATTCAGTCAAACTGAACTGAACTGATATCAAACATGTTGGACGACAACAACTGCAGCATTTTAAGCTTCACTGCTCTGAATTTTTTTAAATGAAAGCAAAAAAAGCCTAACTTTGCAGCGTTATTCCGACAACTTCCCGACACGATATCCTGACGCACAAGTGCCTATATATTCCTTAGATATTCTAGTTTCATATGATACATAAGTATCTCTAATATATTCCCAAAATGAGCCCGCAACGGCCGTCAAGCAAAAAACAGAAAATACTGATGGTTGATTTCCCCCTCCTCTAACACAAAACCTTTTTTTAAATCAAAGTCGAACATTTAAACGTCACAAAGTTGAAGCAAGATGTCAAAATCAAGATATTCATGAGAACAAATGTGTGAGAACGCTTCTTTTCCTTTTGTCCTCCCTTCCCCGGCACAGGAAGCCTGTTCGCTCCAACCACCCAAGTAATGACGCCCCCATGACGGGTGAACAATGCAAATATGGACATTAATTTCAGGATACAGTTGCCATGTGATTGGGTCGTTCCACATAGAGGTCAGAGAAACAATTATGGGACTTTAATGGGAATGATTGGGGAGAGAGGAGTGGGAGGGCTGCAGTGATGGAGGTGGTGTTACAGTTAATAAATGCTCCAGCAGCACAGTTTACAGGATGATTTACTGCCGTGATTATCTTCTTTTTTTTTTACTATTTACTTTGTTTTTGTTTTTTTACATCTATTGTACAGAAGCCACACTGCAAAAAAGCCAACTTGTATTTTTTGGCCTAAAACAGTGATTTAAGTTGGTAAAACTTGGAAATATAAATTACTGACATTTAGGGCAATAATGTAAGTTAGCACAACAAAGGAAGCCAGTTGTCTGCTCAAAAACAAGTTGGTGAGTTGTTGTTACTTATATCTTTAAGTTGGGGTTCACAACAAGGGACAATAGTTCTGATAACTCTTATTTCTTTGTTGGGAAATGCGGTCATTAGCGAAAGCTAGCGGCTAACTGACACTAGCGGCTAACTGACACTAGCGGCTAACTGATGCTAGCGGCTAACTGATGCTAGCGGCGCTTGAGTTGATATTAGATTAAGAAGGTTTCAGAGGTTTTATTTTCCATCAGGGTCTGAGTAATTCTGTCCATGACTGAATTCACATCAGACTCAGTATGTTGTCCTCACTGCGGTGTAGCAACTGCAGCTATACAACAAGCTAAACCAGTGGTGGTTCTACACAGGGGCCTCCAGGGGCCACTGTCCCTGTGTAGAAGCCTTTGGCCCCTGCTGTGGCCCCTGTGTCAAATTAATAATAAAATGATCAATTTATAACGATGAACAATGGAACAATTCTAACCTTTTTTTTGTTCAAACAATATCTCATTGTACACAAAAGGAACCCAGAATGTTACATTGTGTAATAGTTTAACTCCATTGAGTCTTAAAGGGCTTTTTATAGGGCATTTGTGTCTTTTTTGTGTATTTTTTTGGTAATTTTGTGTCTGTTGTTGTGTCTTTTTTTTGTCATTACCACATTTCTACCATTAAAGATATGTCGTTTTTTAGTATTTGTAGTTTTTTCCACCTATTTTCGGTCAGAATACACGTGGGAGTGTCACAATGCATCATGGGACTTTTCCAGAACTGAAATCATGGAGGAAGTATCTGCTACAGAGGCTGAAAAATCTATCATCTATCTATCATCTATCATCAGTTAGCCGCTAGTATCAATTAGCCGCTAGCATCAGTTAGCCGCTAGCTTTCGTTAATGACCGAATTTAACCACTTTCCTGCATTTCCCAACAAAGAAATAAGAGTTATCAGAACTATTGTCCCTTGTTGTGAACCCCAACTTAAAGATATAAGTAACAACAACTCACCAACTTGTTTTTGAGCAGACAACTGGCTTCCTTTGTTGTGCTAACTTACATTATTGCCCTAAATGTCAATAATTTATATTTCCAAGTTTTACCAACTTAAATCACTGTTTTAGGCCAAAAAACACAAGTTGGCTTTTTTGCAGTGTACCAAAGCAAAGCAAAGGATGAACTGTAACAGGCAGAAACAGTGCTGACCTCCAGTTTCTGTAGATGGAGTGCTCCTCACTGCTGTTTGGCAGATAGTTTGTACTTCAGTCTTGTGTTTCAATTCATCACTTTCCAGAGTTGTAGAAGATTCTGTTCATGCCTGACACCACAGTTTTTCTGGGGGCAAATAGGGCAAATCACAGGGAAGGGGACACACATTTTTTAGCAGTAATTTGTGATTTATGTTGACAGGACAGGTATATTTTTCCATAAAAATGTTGCCTAGTGCAGCGTTAAGAGGCTGCCGTGTGATGCTTGATGTGCTCGGGGAAGGCAAACAGTCATGACAATAAACCAGCAGAGAGAGAAAAAGATAGAGTGAGTGACACATAAAGAGGAGAAAAGCGACTGGAAGGTTTTGTCGCCATTCCAGCAGAATGGTATCCCTGACGAGGCTGTATCAGCAGGATGGTCATCTAATCAGCCTTCACAGTGGGACAACTACATCAGCTAGCATCAATGATAAATCATATTGACAGCTATTGCCTGACAGAAGGGGGGTAATGATAGAGGAGGGAGTGTGGAACTGTTGAAAAATCGACTAAAATTAAGGGGATTTAATGGGGAAAGAAGGGTGATGGACACAGCTAGGGAAGGCATTTTTTTCCAGGACATTCAGGATAATTGCATGAACATTATCACTCTACTTACTGTACTTGAATTTTTTACCACCTCCTCTTCCCCTCCGTCACCCGCTCCACCTCTCTCCCTGTACCTCAACTTCTCCAGCCTCCCATCTGCCCACACACTGCCTGTTACTTGTGCTTAATGGTTGGAAATAAAGGAAGGGGAGTATTTATAGATTCTATTCAGCCGGCGTTTTGCATCACTAAAAAAACTGAAATTCAATAGCAGGCTATTATCCCCTTAAATCCTGCAGCCTGCAATCTATTTTTCTGGAATTACAGTGTAAAGACAAGAAATGGGTTGACTCTGTGAACTGGCTGGATGGAGGAAGTGAGGACACAGGAGGGAATATATATATATATATATATATATATATATATATATATATATATATATATATATATATACTGTATACTGTATATAATGAGAGCGACAGGAATGTTTGAGGTGGGGGCTTGTAGAACCTGATAATGTAATAACTTCCCGATAATGTAATAACCCCGATAATGTAATGAAAATCTGCACTTAAGTCCATTGAAAATGTAATAAAACCTGATAATGTAATTGTAGAACCTGATAACGTAATAAATTCCTGATAATGTAATAACCCTGATAATGTAATAACCCCGATAATGTAATGAAAATCTGCACTTGAGACCACTGAAAATGTAATAAAACCTGATAATGTAATTGTAGAACCTGATAATGTAATAAATTCCAGATAATGTAATAACCCTGATAATGTTATAATCCCGGTAATGTAATAAAAATCAGCACTTGAGTCCATTGAAAATGTAATAAAGCCTGATAATGTAATAACTTCCCGATAAGGTAATAAAGTGCATTTCCCAAAAATGTAATACACTTTTTTTTTTTACCAATAATGTAATAAAGTATAACATTAATGGGAGGTTATTACATTATCAGGTTAGCCTTCATTCACAAGTCCTGATAATGTAATAAATTCCAGATAATGTAATAAACCCGATAATGTAATAAAAATCTACACTTGAGTCCATTGAAAATGTAATAAAACCTGATAATGTAATAACTTCCCGATTATGTAATAAAGAGCATTTCCCAATAATGTAATACACTTTTTTTTTTTTTTACCAATAATGTAATAAAGTATAACATTAATGGAGGTTATTACATTATCAGGTTAGCCTTAATTTCGCAAGTCCTGATAATGTAATAATTCCCCAATATTGTAATAATTTACCAGCAGACCACCCATTACTTGGGTTCAAGTGGTGATACTGTGTATCAACTCTAGCTCCAGAGCTCTAGCGCCACCAACAGGTCAAAGTTGAATGTTTATTCACTTTTGACCCGTTCATCCGTTTTTCACCAACGAGGTATCCATGACAACCGAATGATTCAACAGCTTCTTGAAATCTAAAGGTGCTTGGTGTTATACTTTATTACAATATTGGTAAAAAGTGTATTACATTATTGGGAAATGCACTTTATTACATTATCGGGAAGTTATTACATTATAAGGTTTTATTACATTTTCAATGGACTCAAGTGCAGATTTTTATTACATTATCGGGAAGTTATTACATTATCAGGTTTTATTACATTTTCAATGGACTCAAGTGCAGATTTTTATTACATTATTGGAGTTATTACATTATCAGCTAGAGTTGATACACAGTATCACCACTTGAACCCAAATAATGGGTGGTCTGCTGTTAAATTATTACAATATTGGGGAATTATTACATTATCAGGACTTGCGAAATGAAGGCTAACCTGATAATGTAATAACCTCCCATTAATGTTATACTTTATTACATTATTGGTAAAAAAAAGTGTATTACATTATTGGGAAATGCACTTTATTACATTATCAGGAAGTTAATACATTATCGGGTTTAATTACATTTTCAATGGACTCAAGTGCAGATTTGTATTACATCATCGAGGTTATTACATTATCAGGGTTATTACATTATCTGGAATTTATTACATTATCAGGTTTTATTACATTTACAATGGACTCAAGTGCAGATTTTTATTACATTATCGAGGTTATTACATTATCAGGAATTTATTACATTATCAGCTTCTACAGGGCTGAACCGGGGTGTCGGCTCACTCAGGAGACAGATTCCGCTTCATTATTGATGGAAGTGAACGGTAAAGGGTTTGAGGAAAGGCCCCGTGTCGGGCCATGTCCGCTTGTCATGTAACATTTATTGACACAGCCTTTGCGGTGGCACCGGCACCCGTCCATCCGGGGCTCCCGTTTCAGTTTGCACCATGATTTATTTACAGGGACACTCGACTGAACAATCATTGGGGTGGTTCAGGCTCACTCTGTGGTCTCTGGGCTGCCTGCTCTCTAAAAGGCATGGCTGGTTTCACTGGAGGACACCAGGGGAATAAGAGATAGGTCATGTTGCAGGAGGTGTTGAGTTTCGTACAAACTAATCTTTGAACACAAACTCTTTAAACTGAATGAATCATCATTGTCACCAACTGAATTAGTCACTACCCTCACCAGGGACTCATCTCAGATGATTGCTTGGTTAATAGCTCACTAAAATAAAGCAGGAAACAATCATGATGCCTCTATAAATAGCAGTTGTGTAGGACTAACTTTTTTTTGAGGTGATAAAGCTCATCTTCTCTATTACAAAAAACTTGAAATAGACGCTTATGTTTGCTTTATGTGGAGCAGCGGGAGGCTGCATAAAAAGGCCAAATGAACAAAGAATAAGAGGTGGGGGGTTTGTAGTAATTAATTACACAAAAATTAACGCGTTAAAAAAAACGGCGCATTTTAATCGCACTTACTGTATTTTTGCAGCGCGGAACGTTTCTCACTGGATGAGTTTCAGGAGGAGCGATTATACTGGAGCACCAACTAGCGTTGATGAGTTGAGACAACAACAAACCACAGTGAACATGAAGGAAGAAGCTGATGAGACCTTTGGTTGGCCCCGTGGATGATGGGACATTTAGTTACTAAAAACCAACGGATGGAAGCGTCCATAAGAGCATGGTTGTGTTGCTAGGCAACAAGGAATTCACATATCACCATAGCAGCACATCCAGCCTCAACTATCACCTCAATGCTAAACATATAGCAGCTAGCGGCTAGCGTGCTAGCTAGCGTTGATTGTGTTTTACTTCAAAAACCAAAGTATTCTAGTTTACAGAAGGTCTACCTACCTATAGGCTACCTGGATTTATGAAATGTACTATATTTATAAATATGCTATTGATACACTTAATGGCTAAAATGTCACTGGTCTGTTGGACTTGAACAAAAATAAACAATATTTTTGTTGCTTAAGCTTCAGTCATTATTCAATGGTATACTCAAAATCATTGTGAAAAAAATTACTTCTCACTGTTCTCAGGTCAGATATTTATATGCGATTAAAATGTGATTCATTTCGATTAATTCATTACAAATCCTCTAATAAATTAGATACATTTTTTTAATCGAGTCCCGGCCCTAATCGCAATATTTTGCATGGCGATTTTATATAGAATCATGGCCGCCAAGTTTCCATATTTAGCATTCCAACAGCTGGTGGACCGCTAGTATTTTCGCTGTTGTTTTTTGTTTTTTTGCAGAGGCCATTACTTTAAGTAAAATACTGGAGATATGTATCATATGAAACTAAAAGATCTATGGAATCTATAGGTGCCATATCGTGCCGGGAAGGTGTTGGAATAACGCTGCAAAGTTCAGGGTGTTTGTTAGGTTTTGAATGAATGTGTGTGAATGAATTCCCAATGGTGGCAGGTGGCACCGTTTAGGGTAGCCTCTGCCACCAGTATGAATGTGTGTGTAAAAGGGTGAGTCTGTAGTGTCTGTAGTGTAAAGAGCTTTGAGTGGTGGCAAAGCTACTAGAAAATCGCTATATAAGTGCAGGTTTCTCTTATTTGACAAGACAATTTTTGATTGAATTTATTTGTGCAACATTTAAAATTCTTTTTTAAGCATGATAGTGTTTTGAAAGTTAAAAAAAGATTCAAAATCACATTTTATGTTGGACTAAAGGACTAAAAAAGACACAGAATGACCAAAAAAAGACACAGAATGACTATAAAAAGACACAAATTACCTAAAAAAGACACAAAATGACAAAAAAAAGACACAAAATGAGAAGACAGAATTACCAAAAAAACCCCACAGAAGACACAAAATGACTAAAAAGACACAAAATGACTAAATAAGACACAAAAAAGACATTTTGGATTCAAAAATGGACAAAATAATACATTTTTAATGTAAAGATTAGAACATTTCAAACACTTCTGTATCAAACTGAACTATAACTTGTTTAATACAGGAGTGATTTAATTAGTTCCACCGTGGCTATATTTAAGCATTCAAAGCACACAAACATTCATCCTGCTGATTGTCACATCTGGGTGAAGCTGCCAAATGTGCATTAGCATGTTGGATGTGTTTACATTCTCATATCCTCCTACGGGAGAGCAACACACATCATCCTCGTCTAATACACGACGCTGTCCGTTGCTGTTGTAGCTGACTGGGAACCCGCAGGCAGCTCGCATCAAGATCAGTCCACTTTCTGTGCAAACCTTATTAACATATGTTGCTAATGATGGTTCAGTATGAATACATTATCCATTACAGCCCGAGTCTGAATGTAACTACATACAGTCACAAATCAGGATCATATCGAGAACAAATTGAAAACATTACATTACTAGCTTTGTTAGAAAAATACTGTTTGAGTCTATAATGTGATTCCTGGTCATTCAATCATCCAGTCTTTGTTAAAGTAATTTTCTCCTGGAAATCAGAAGAGATTAAAATTAGAAGTGCCTAAAATCTGCAGTCGGCAGGAGGTGACTCCACTGGCTGTAAAAAGAAGTCAGATTGTATGGAAGTCTATGAGAAAGTGATCCTATTTCTCACTTGATTCATTAACTCTCTTAATGAGATTAGGGTCTCAGTAGCTAGTTTCAAGTCATCTTCGATACAACATGATGTTCATTTTCATGATGGTCCAATTTAGAGTGAAACATTAGATAAAGCAGGGTAGCTAACAGGGTAGCTAAGACAGTAGTTAGCAGGGTAGTTAGCAGGGTATTCTTTAAGACGGCTATTCTCAACCTTGGGGTCGGGACCCCAATTGGGGTCGCAAGATGACTTTTTGTCCAGGTATGGCCACTTTTGGCTCCGGAACTACAAGATGGTGACGGACAAAATGCCAAACCCAATCTTTAAAACCATAATTTACCAAACCAATGGCTGATGTCACGACACATCGACTTCTTTTTTACAGTCTATAACAGGGGTCTCAAACTCAAATTACCTGGGGGCCGCTGAAGGCAGTATCAAAATGACCAAAAAAAGACACAAAATGACAGAAAAAAACTAAATTACTTAAAAAGACACAAAATGACCAAAAAAAGTCACAGAATTACCAAAGAAAGACACAAAATTACAAAAAAACACACAAAATTACAAAAAAATACACAAAACTATTACAAAAAGACACAAAATTACCATAAATAGACACAAAATTACTAAAAAAAAGACACAAAATGACAAAAAAAAGGACACAAAGTAACCAAAAAAAAGACACAAAATGACAGAAAAAAACGAAATTACTTAAAAAGACACAAAATGACCAAAAAAAGTCACAGAATGACCCAAAAAGACACAAAATTATTTTAAAGACACAAAATTACCCAAAAAAGACACAAAATGACAAAAAATACACAAAATTACTAAAAAACACATAAAATTACTAAAAAACACACAAAACTATTACAAACGTCACAAAATTACCAAAAATAGACACAAAATTACTAAAAAAAGACACAAAATTATCAAAAAACGACACATAATTACCAAAAAAGACACAAAATTATTTTAAAAAGACACAAAATTACAAAAAAAAAAGTAATTGAAGGGACCTTCCACACACAAAACGGTAATGTGCCATTCATATAAAACTCACATTAAGCTGTCATATCAAGGTGGGGGCCACAAAATATCGTCACGAGGGCCACAATTGGCCCGCGGGCCGCGAGTTGGAGACCCCTGGTCTATAATGAGAACCGTAGTAGTGGGTGTAATTCCCCGTCGACTACACGAAGCAACAATGAGTCTAATCCACGCTTCCATCCCACAGAACAAACAAGGACGAGCTGTACAAAGATGACAGAAGTGCTTTATGCAAAGTGATTTTCGGTTCAATAAAAGAAAAAGCTTCAAGGATGACGATGAACTAGTTAATTTGGCAAATGCACATGTGGTTAACCTTCTCTCCTCTGAAGAGCATCACACAGCTGCATCCTTCAGCTTTCAAATGGGAAGCACCTAGCAGTGACTGCCTCCCACACACTGGATAACAAACGGGCCTTTTTGTTTTCTCTGGAGCTAAACACTGCAGTTTAAACCGACACCTGAACCGAACGTACTACTGAGCTGAAGAATCAGCGTCAATGTCAAGGAGCTAAGCTTTGGTGACCAGGACAAAAAGATTTAAATCTGAAAATTATTCTTAATTTTCACCTCTAATTAAAGTAATCATGTTCTGTGAAGGTGTGTATGTACCAAGGTTATAATTGTTTGTAGTTATTTTTTATTCGTTTTTAAAGTAAGTTTGCTAGTTTTTATAGCTTGGGATAAATAAAGTATATCTGTCTATCTGTCTATCTATCTATCTATCTATCTATCCATCTATCTATCTATCTATCTATCTATCTATCTATCTATCTATCTATCTATCTATCTATCTATCTATCTATATTTTTGGGGTTTTTAAAAAAAAAAAGTTTAGTTTTAGTTTAGTTTTAGTGTTCGTTTTTTTGTAATTGGGGGCAAGATTCAAAAGGGTCACACTAAATTTTGCCTTTATTTCCTTTGCATTATCCATCTCAGCCCCAATAAGGTTATTAATATTTGCAGCTCCAAGATTTTAAATCTTGGTTTGAGTAAAGTGTTGAACTTTTGAAGGCGATTGACTCACATAGTGTGTAATATCCCAGTTTCAATGAACAGATTTACCAATGCTTCCTGTATGAAAAAAGCTGACAAAGACGAAAACGAAGGATTCACTTGAATTTTAGTTAGTTTTGTAACCACAATACAGTCTCAGTTAGTTATTGATTCTTTTAAAAACTCTAGGTTTTATTATTAACTATAATAACCTTGGTAGGTACAGCCTGCACTCAAATTATTTACTCATTATTAATCATTGAGTTATTTAACTTTGATGGATAACCACAGGGGCTTGATCAGGATTTACTAGAGGATTTTTTTAACCCTCTGGAGTCTCCAAAAGCTCCAAATCCAGACTTCTTCATCACATCCAGACTAGAAAACAAAGCAGCGTGGAGCCCTACTGTAAATTTACCTCTAAAGTTCTGGCTGTAAACTCCATGAGGCCAGTTTCAGTTTGATGATGATATACCAAGTAAAACTGGAGACAAGCTCAAATAGATTTAGTATCAAATGATAGAACTGGATGAAACC
This sequence comes from Centropristis striata, assembly GCF_030273125.1. Classification (NCBI taxonomy): domain Eukaryota; kingdom Metazoa; phylum Chordata; class Actinopteri; order Perciformes; family Serranidae; genus Centropristis; species Centropristis striata. The sequence continues at coordinate 909,657 of NC_081536.1, forward strand.
CCCTTATATGTTATACTTGCAACCTTTGTTGACATTTGCAACATTTAAAATTCTTTATTGAGCATGATAGTGTTTTGAAAGTAAAAAAAAGATTCAAAATCACATTTTATGTTGGACTAAAGGACTAAAAAAAGACACAGAATGACCAAAAAAAGACACAGAATGACTAAAAAAGACACAAAATGATCAAAAAAATACACCAAATGAGAAGACAGAATTACCAAAAAAAAAACACAGAAGACACAAAATGACTAAAAAAGACATTTTGGATTCAAAAATGGACAAAATAGCCCAAGACTCCATAGAGTTAAATGTCTAAATATTTAATCTAAAAATGTCATTTAGCAACCCTGTTGCCAGCTGATGTCATTCATTGATGATTCAGTCTGGACTCCGTTCATGATAGGTTGTACATGATCTATTCTGAACACTGTTTGTGGAGCTAAGCCCTCCTGATAATGCACTTCATGTTTGTCGAACCAACAACGGCGGTTCGTTTGGACGGAATCTGAAAGGGCAAAGCAAAGATAAGAGAGCTGCAGTTTATCCAGGGCTCTATTTTTGTATTGGTACAAGCAGACAGGATGTGGCAACTGATTTTTTGTTGCCGGTGACACTGTTAGAACCAGGGTGCGATCAGGAGGAATACATTAATCAGCCAGTGCAGGCCCTGACATGACTCATGACAAACTAGATCACTACTTTTCTTTCCTTTTAAAAGCAGTCTGCTCTGAGCGACCACGCTTTGACAATTTAGTGATGGAGAGAAGAGTTCAGAGCAAAAATCCACCACAAAAGAGTGTCTGCCACAAAAGCCTCAGCCAACAGAACTCTGAATTAAATATATGGTACCTTAAATTAAACTGGCGTAGGAGGAGACAGAACATTTGGCAACATAAGAGAACCATTTTCCAATGTACGAAATTGTTCAGTGATGGAAAACAAGAAGGATGGTTGGTGCCAGCCTTTTAACTCACCATGCATATGGGTAGTTCTTTGTTGGATGACAATAATTAGATGCAAAGCCAGGAAGAATAGAGCATTTAAAATGAAAAAATGTAGTTAATTTGAAAGTTTTGGATCTATTGACATGTATACTGCTGGGTAAAGCTGTGAATCTAAAACAGAAAATGACTGCTTCCTCTGCCAGGAAACTCTGACTGAGTCCCTCTGTGACACCACTGTCACCCAGCACTGTTGGCTGTTTTGTTGATTATTACTGACACACACTATATTGCACCTTTGGCTCCTCAGTGGGACATCACCATCACAGTGGTGTTACCAAAATACCAAATGACTGCCATCAAGAAAATAAAGCTATGCTCACTGGCAAAAGCCAGACAAAAAGCCCAGCAATGCACAGTTACAAAAATAGAACCCTGATTGCTATAATAGACGGATCTGCTGGCTGATTTGTGTTGTACTTCCACCACTGCTAGTATTGCGGTGGCAGAATCAAACTGAATGCCCTTCCGACAGATATTGTGTACTTACGTAAATGTGAACGTTTTTCAGGCCGAGAATGTTAGTTTGAAGTAGTTTTTGACTGCTTTGGGGAGAAAAAAGTTCTGTTTAGCTGGTATTTCTTGCCAGCTTCTAACGATAAATAATTGATTTTTAACAATGATTTCTTGGATTTTAATCACAAAGAATACAATATCTTTTTAAATTGACCTGAATATCTTGACACAAGCAATTAAGATTAAGATTAATTACTTTATTAATCCCACAATGGTAAATGGTAAATGGACCTGCACTTACATAGCGCTTTTCTAGTCCCTTTGCAACCACTCAAAGCTCTTTACACTACAGACTGCACTCATTCACCTGTTCACACATACATTCATACTGGTGGCAGAGGCTACCCTAAAAGGTGCCACCTGCCACCATTGGGAATTCATTCTCACACCGATGAACGCAGCATCGGGAGCAATTTGGGGTTCAGTATCTTACTCAAGGATACTTCGACATGTAGGCTGCCATGGTCAGGGATCGAACCACCAACCCTCCGATCAATGGGCAACCCGCTCTACCAATTGAGCCACAGCCGCCCCAATGGGGAAATTCTACCTCTGCATTTAACCAATCCTTTTTTACACACAACTGAACACGCCATGCAAGGAACAATTGGCAGCACATTGCTGGGAGCTGTGCGGGGGGGTTAGGTGCCTTGCTCAAGCGTACTTCAGTCCTTGACCTGTCGGTCCTGGCATTCGAATTGGCGACTCTCCAGTTAAAAGATTCCTAACCTTTAGGCTACGGACTGCCCAAAATATTGGTTCCCTCACCGGGAATCAAACCTAGGCCTTAGTGGTCAGAGCGCCCAATCCTAACCACCAACCAATACCCCAATGGCGCAAGTAAAAGAGTAGGGTTGGGCCAGCCAATTACTGGTCCATTTGGGCCTGTGAAAGTGTTTTCACGAGTCCGTACACCTCTGATGTTGATCAGGAACCTCACTATTGTTGCAGCCCAATCGGCACCAGAAACCCGATATATTCTACACATGTGCAAAGAAGTTGAGGTTAGGCATGGGACTCAAAGGTTTAAAGTCAGGATATCCCCTTTACTTGGTCGGGGATAGGATCTGAACGGAAAGGTTTTCTGGTACGGATCAGGTTGTGACAGGCTTGTCTCCCTCTGGCTGTAATGCTTTTTGCAAGTTGACTGACTGAATGTCTGTCTGTGGAGCTGCCATCCGGTCTTCAACTCATGAAGTCGTGTTCTAGTGGCGGAGAGGGAGGCGAGGAGCCTTGCCATCTGTCCCCTCCTGGCATTTTGATGACTGTATCTTCAACAGGTAACAGTTTCTACAGTGAGTAAAGATGAGCTACCACCACAATAATTGATTAGTGCAATAAACCTGAGTAATGACATCTCACTTTATTATTAAATGTGCCTCCAATACTGGTTAAAACAACTTAACTTAATCTCTTACTACTATATGACTTGTTTCTTAATTTGTGATTCGTGATTTTGTTGCTTCTCCAGCAGTGTGACCCAACAAATGACTCAGAAGATCCTGGCTCATATCAATATGAAAATGTGTTATTATAATTCCCAAACAAAGCTCATATTTTGCCAGTGTGCTGTTTTAATTGAGCAGAAAGAAAGGAGTGCTGAGGCAGCAGCATCCGATCACACTGTCTGGAGCAGGAAGCAAATTGGTCATGCAAAACCAGCCCCTCTTCAACAAACCAATTAATTATTTATGGGCTTCAGTGGAGCAGAGAAAGTTAATTTATTGTTATCATTAGAAGAGTGTTCTGTTTGGGTCCATATGAGGAAGAGTCAAGCTACAATTACAGGCTCCACAGATTAAAGAGAACTTCATACGTCTGGCAGACAGCCGTTCTCACACTTCACAAGTTAAAGATCCCTCCAAACTTCAGTGATGAACTTCAGGAAGATGGAGGGCTGATACGTGCTAATTGAGAGGGTGAGGACAACAAATTAACATCTTGCAAGGTCAATTGTCCAAGTTGACTGTCCTCAATATATCCATCTGGATTGTGTGAGATTATTGTGGAGGAAAACGGTGGACTGCCCCCTCTGGGTGGAGACAGGTACTGCCTCCTCTGGGTGGAGACAGGTACTGCCCCCTCTGGGTGGAGACAGGTACTGCCCCCTCTGGGTGGAGACAGGTACTGCCCCCTCTGGGTGGAGAGAGGTACTGCCCCCTCTGGGTGGAGAGAGGTACTGCCCCCTCTGGGTGGAGAGAGGTACTGCCCCCTCTGGGTGCAGACAGGTACTGCCTCCTCTGGGTGGAGACAGGTACTGCCCCCTCTGGGTGGAGACAGGTACTGCCCCCTCTGGGTGGAGACAGGTACTGCCCCCTCTGGGTGGAGAGAGGTACTGCCCCCTCTGGGTGGAGAGAGGTACTGCCCCCTCTGGGTGGAGACAGGTACTGCCCCCTCTGGGTGGAGAGAGGTACTGCCCCCTCTGGGTGCAGACAGGTACTGCCCCCTCTGGGTGGAGACAGGTACTGCCTCAAGAGAAGGAGTTCCAGTATCTGGGGGTCTTGTTCAGCAGTGAGGGTAGAACGGAGCGTGAGATGGACAGGCGGTTTGGTGCAGCGTCAGCAGTGATGCGGGCGTTGTACCGGACCGTCGTGGTGAAGAAGGAGCTGAGCCTGAAGGCAAAGCTCTCGATTTACCGCTCCATATACGTTCCAACCCTCACCTATGGTCATGAGCTTTGGGTAGTGACCAAAAGAACAAGATCGCAGATACAAGCAGCTGAAATGAGCTTCCTCCGTAGGGTGGCTGGGCTCAGTAAATAATTGTATGTAAATGCCGGAAGTGAAGGGTCACGTGACTACCACAAGTTACCTAAAAAAAAAACGTAGGTTACGTTCAAAAACGTGATTCATGTAACTTACGTTAAAAATGGTTTACTTTTGAAAGTCCGCTGTTGGTTCAACCCATCCAACATTTTAACAATCGCTACTACATTAGCAAGATGGCGGCGGACGCATTGTAGTGGTCGGTGAAAAACATCATATCGCTTGTTTTTCGCTTACTTTTTTTGACGGGACAACAGACTTCTTGTCCAGAAAGTTCTGCAGTTTTACTCTTAAAAGTTACAGCGTCTTGAGAGCCTGAAAGTGGTTCCGGACATACAGATTTGCGATTCAGAATGGCAAGCCAGGCTAGCATCTTGCTTTAATTTAATTAATGTATTGTTGTTTTATCCATCTGTATGGTGGAGTTTAGCTAAAACAATTGTTCCATGGTTTGAAATTCAGTCTCTGCAACTGAGAAAGTGTAACTCTGTTTGTTTGTTTGCACCGGTCTAATTAACAATGCCAATGTTATCCAACCTAATTAGTTACACAGAACATCTTTACTCACATTATACATTCATTTTGTGATATTTTTAATGCATTCCAACAAGAAATTGTTGCAAAACTTACATTTCCTTGCAATTCTGAATGTGTAGGGAGAAGTCACACTGCCTTACCTTGAAAACATTTCCAAATTATTAAACTAATAAGGCTTTGAATGGCCACTTAGCTTCTTCCTCACAATCCTGTCAACTTGTGTGACGTGACTTTATATTATGTATGTATGCAGTCCGTATATGAGCGTTGTTTATGTGGAGCTGAGTGAGAACATTTTCAGGCCAATATTAAAGTAATAAAACAACTGCTGAGAACTTTTAAAGCGCTAATAAAATAATGTTCCTCTCTGCATTCGTAATGAGCAGGAAACAGGTTTGCCACGGCTCCAACAGGCATTGTTACATACTCAAGAAATATGTCATAAATTGTCATTGCCTCATTCCAATACCGTTATTCAATGACAATGATATGCAAATGGAAATATAAATTTAGAAGTTCTACTTTGGCAACGTCACAAGGACACTGGGAAAAAATCAGAGCTTTTATTACACTTCCCTCAGACTCTTTGCTGTATCTGTTCATTACCTTTGGGCAGCCTAATCAACTAAATAACTTTGATTTGCAAATGTTTACTCCTCCACAGGAGCAAAGAGCCATAACACCAGGGACGTCAAGCGAGGATCCCATTGTTTCTGATTAGGAATTCATTATTTGCTACCCGTCCGCCTCTCTGCCCAGTGCACGGGCTGATTAGCAAGCTGGGGACGGATAGGTAATGACGATAACACTAAACTCAATAGCTGTTTTATAGGCAGCAGTGCTTTATGATGCTTGCACTAATTGCTGGTGTGATTAGTGAGGTGTCTGTGCCCTCTCTGGTTGCTCCGGCTGTCCTGTGAACTGAGCTCTCGCAGACCGGAGCACAGGGGAAAGTGTGGGTGTGCGGCGGATCGTTGCAGGATGAAGACACAGGGGCATAATCGACTTCCCACTTTTTTCTGCCCCTGTCAGCCTTTTTCCGGTGTGCTGCAATAAAGATAAATTAACTTAAAGGCAATCAAAGGGTTTTCTTCTTGATCTCTTGGCAATAAAGTAATCTATTTCTAACTGTCAATGAGAAAAAGAAAGCCCAAATAAAAAAAGGGAGACTGAGAACATTAGTCGATTTGATAACTTCACATTCAGGTGAAGAAAACATTTCACATTTCTTTTTGCCTTGTCTGGTAGAAGTACCTTGGACTCTTTATATGAAGGTGGGTGTCCTCAAACATAAAACACTTCAGCCTGAATATGTTCCTCTCACCGTTAGGCTTGTGACAGAACAACGTGTTGAAAAAACATTTACAAATTATTAAACTAATGAGGCTCTAAGGCGACCTTCAGACTGCAGCCAAAAGTGGCCTAAATCCATTTTTTTTGCTCATATGTGATCTGATTTTTTAATAACAAATCACATGGAACCTAGACAACTGTGGTCCCAAATGGGATCCAGGTCTGATGTTTTCTAATGCAGCTATTCTCAACCTTGGGGTCGGGACCCCAGTTGGGGTCGCGAGATGATTTCTGGGGGTCGCCAAATCATTTTGGAAGTCAGCTCTGTCTCCACTGTGTTAAAGTGTTCATGTGTTTGAGTTTTTTCTTTTTGGTCATTTTGTGTCTTTTTTGGTCATTTTTGGGGTAATTTTGTTTCCTTTTTTTGGTAATTTTGTGTCTTTTTTTGACATTTTGTGTCTGTTTTGGTAATTTTGTGTCTTTTTTTTGGTCATTTTGTGTCTTTTAAATCATTTTGTGGTCAATTTTTGTCTTTTCTTTGGTCATTTTTTGTCTTTTTCGTATTTTTTTGTCTTTTTTGTCATTTTGTGTCTTTTTTGGTCATTTTGTGTCTTTTTGGTCATTTTGTGTCTTTTTTGGTCAATTTGTTTCTTTTTTGGGTGATCTGAATTGTGCGTGTGAGATTGTGTTCAGTGAGTGGGGGTCGCGGACAACATGCATGTTAAATTGGGGGTCGCAACTGAAAAAGGTTGAGAACTACTGCTGTAATGCAACCTCCGTCTGAACAGCCACTTTACCTCATTCTAGACCAGGGTAGGGCAATTGATTTCCCCAAGGGGCCACATGAGATACTGTGAAGGTTGCATAGGGTGGACCAATACTCTGAACTTAATTCTGCTCAATATGAATTTTATTGCTTTATAAAATTCAGTAAATTATCTGGTTTTGAGCTGCTACTGGTTAGAATACATGTTATGATAAGACTATGGTGATGTGGAGTAAGTCAAATATAACAGTAAAAAAAATAGTGAAAGCTCCAATCATTATCTCACGTTTCCATTTATTTTAAACACAACATGCATTCAAGCCACAAAAACAATATAAAGCATGCATGTTATACTGGCCTACAAAGTTGTACAGCACCCAGCTACCTGAACGCCCTGATTCAGGCATACACTGCAAAAAAAAGAAAAGTTGGGTGAACTCAAAATTTCAAGGCAACAAACTTTGATATTCACTTCGTTCACATTTAAAATTCTTTATTGAGCATGATAGTGTTTTGAAAGTTAATAAAAAAGATTAAAAATCACATTTTATGTTGGACAAAAGGACTAAAAAAGACACAAAATGACCAAAAAAAGACACAAAATGACAAAAAAAGACACAAAATGACTTGCAAAGACACGAAAAAAACCAAACTGGTCTGTGTTCAAAAGCATATGGAAAGAAATGGGTCACGTCACGATCCCACCACTCCTGGCTCCGACTCCACATCCACAAAAATCCATTGATAAACATTTAGCTCTTTCTCCTCATCCATCTTCTCGTTATCATCTGCATATAACTTCACCAGCTTCCACTGTAAGATTCAGGTCAGATTCAGATTTTCCTTTATTGCCATTGCACAGAGTAACAAGTACTAGGCCAATGAAATGAGCCATCAGCCCGTCCAAACGTATACTTTAAACACACATACAATATGACAGAGGTGGAAGAAATACAGCACAACGTGAGGAGAGGAAAGGAGGAAAAAACAATGAAAAAAACCATCATGTTTACTTCTGTGCACAGCGTGCTGCGTGTGACGTCTTTGTTAGTGTTCGTCTGTGCTTTGGGACTGTTCAGCACTAGAGTCAGATGGAGGTCACATTAAAAAAATTATGTGAACAACCAAACAAAAATGGGATCTGAGTGCTCAGGCCTGCAGTGTGAATGCAGCCTAAATTGCCACTTAGTTTCTTCCTCTCAATCCTATCAACTTGTGTGGCATGACTTTATATTGTGTTGTTCATGTTGAGCTGAGTTGGACACATAGAGAACATTTTAAAGCAGATAAAGTATAAGATAAAATGTAGTATTTCTTTGCATTCATGATGTACAGACACCTCAGATACTTACAGATATGATAAAGAAAAAACTCCATCACATTTCTTTTTGCCTTTGAGTGTGCCTTGTCGAGTGGAAGTTCTGTACCTTGGACTCTTTATATAAAGGTGGATGTCCTTAAACATAAACACTTGTGTCTGAATGTGTTCCTCTCACTGGGAGGCTTGTGCCAGAGCAAACATGTTGAAAATGATTTGAAAGCTTTATGTGCATCTGCCATTCAGTCTGACCTCAATACTTGAGTTCTTGGTCACAGCTGCTGTGGCCAAGCAGACAGTCAGTGCTGAAAGTGAGATGACTGCACTCTTACCCAGGCTTTTGTTCAGAAACATTTTACTACCACGGAGCTTTGTAAGTGCATTTGCATGGATTTCAGGTCTTGTTTGCATACTTCCCCACATGACCTTTAGCTTAGTTCTCCGAGCAGACTTTCTGTTTTCTTTTGTCTCACTGTGTTTCTAAAGATATCTCTCTCTGTCTGATGCTGTCTAATAAGTTTGCACTGATCATTTATCACACTTAACACTGCAATATATATGCAATAGTTACTGGATACAGTGGATACAGCAAACTACCACAAATCTATGCAAACATGAAAATCAATTGCCCATAGCCACTGGGTTTGTTAATCATGACCTGCACTGTGAAACATTTTACGCCTGCATCATTAGATTTTCTGACGCTTGGGGCGAACTAAGAGCTGCACTAAAACATTGGCATATTGTCACCATATAAGGTTATTATGTGAACATGTAAGCAAATGGTTTCCTATTTAAACACCCAGCAGATGAGAAGCAATATCACCATTCAGTTGGAGACGTGTTTTAGACCCCCTGGTGAAATTAAGGCCAGTATTTCCCCCAATAATCAGAAGATAATCGGTCTTAAACTCCTGAAGTCTAAGTCCAGCTTGAAAAAGGCTAAACCAGCTTTAAACCAGAATAATGAACTGTAAAGATCTGGGAGTTGTCAGACAGTAGAGGTGTTGGAATTTGAATATAAACAAGAATAGGTTGGATCATTTTAAGGTTAAAAAGTAGACTTAGCAGCGTGCTCGTTCCTGCTGCGTTGCGTCAAATTAAATGATCTTACACACAGACAGAAAAGCCAGAGAGAACAAGGGCTGTTATTGGAGGGACACCTTTTTTCAGAACCCTTTGAGAGTGGACAAAGTTCTCCTCCACTGTACCTAGGCAGTGTATTCTGATGTTTGATAATAAAGAAAACTAAAAGGAACATTGACTTGGTCTTTAATCCACTTTTCTCATTCAGAGAGGTAGTAAATTTACACTACATTCATCTCCATTGCTGCTGAACTGAACCCTGTTAATTGTATGCAGTATCAGTTTTTCACCTCAGCTAGCCAAGTTGTTCCAACGTCTGATTGGGCCCCTGAAGTTGTGTGACATCACCTCAACAAAACTCCAAAGACAGACTCAGAAAACCAACAACTACACCCCTAAATGGCTTGGTCTTCCACAATTTCTTTTCGCTTCAGCACTGTTGAGAAGGGAGAAACACCCTGAAGCTTTCACTGAAATCTATTAGCTAGAGCTACATACAGAGCATGAGTGAAACCATCCCGAAGCCCATTACATGGTTCACAGCGCTCATAACCCTGAACCCATTTATTGCTCTCAACACTCAAAATACATGAAACACGGACACAGATTGCTGCAATTTATGTCCGAAACACCAAGGCCTAAGTTCACACTAGATGAAAGTGGAATGCAATGCAGACAGTAGACCATAGTGATGGGACGAACAACACTGATGCGTCAGCACTGTGCCGAGCACACAAGAGTGAAACCCCGTATTGGTGCGTATATTGCTTTAAAAAAAACAAATCATGTGACCGATACTGGTAGTGTGTCGTTTCGAAGTGCTGCGCCAAAGTGTGTTTCTAAGGGAACAAACTGTATCGACATGTTGTGGGTTTATTGGATGGAGTTTTGCTGTTGCTGTTGGATTTTTGCTTGGCCTCACCTTGTTCCACTGACTTCATGGATCATTCCAAGAAGTTTTGCCCAGTCTGAAATAATTTAACTCTGAATTTTATTACAGACAAATTTGCTATATTTTACATACCAACTCAGTTTAGCATTTACACAAACAAGGTTTTAAGCAAATTTGAAACTCTTCTCATGAACAACTTAACTCAGCAAACAAATTGAACTACAATGATGAGATCATATTTTAAGTAAAGGACTGGCGATTAAATATTTCACAAGCTGATGTTGGGTTTGCAGCATGTTAGCTTTTCCATCTCATTTTCATTTTGTTTACCTGCAATGATTTTATAACTACTGCAGGGATCACTATTGAGTGACCAACACAGTGTCAATACAGTGCCGACACAGTTTGTGTAGTGTGTCAATACACTCCTTGAGGTATCATCATCCCATTACTAGTAGACCAGGCAATCAGTCAACAACACCAGGAGATCATTGGCTGGTTTTAGATGGGGAACAGTGGCACCCAAGGTTTGGTGCAAAACCACAAAGAGGGAAAGGAAAGACCCAGCATTGGTGCAGGAACTGTACACATGGCTTCACAACTGGGTCCTGTGTAGGCTAGATGAAGTCTTGGAGGAACACAGGCTAGAGGTTGCTTACTCAGTGGCATTAGGGTGTGGAACATTATGTCACCAAGAGATGACCAAGATCAGAAAATAAGAGTTGACCTTGACCGCCAAGAGTTCCCACAAGAGATCACCACCATCTCCCTATGGGTTGGTATTGCACTATGGTTCGTCTCTACTACGATGGTCTATGAGTTGAGGGATGAGGGAATGGAGACTGACTTTGTTCAAAAGAAAAAAAAGCGGAGTGGAGAGTGTTTACCAATCAAGTGGAAGTTGGTTGCAGAGGCTACACTTGAACATCCACCCAGTGGTTCCTGAAGTCTCCTGGGATCACAAGCTCCAAGCTGAGGAAGGTTCTCAAAGACCTGGTGGAGTATGAGGCTTAGGGAAAACAGAAACAGAAGCAAAACATCACTGAAGGATGGCTCCAAGCTGACTACCCTGCAGTCAGAGGTTTCGTCAGGCAGAAATAACCAGCAGATGGACCCAACTGTTCTCACATTTAGATAAAGGACAGTGACATGAATTTTGGGCATCCATGTTCTTGGAATCTAAATGTCGAGTGGTAGATGTCCTTAAATATAAACACTTCTGTCTGAATGTGTTCCTCTCACTGTGAGGCTTGTGCCAGAGCAAACATGTTGAAAATGATTTGAAAGCTTTATGTGCATCTGCCATTCAGATTCAGTCTGACCTCAATACTTGAGTTCTTGGATGGAGACTGACTTTGTTCAAAAGGGGAAAAAAGTGGAGTGGAGAGTGTTTACCAATCAAGTGGAAGTTGGTTGCAGAGGCTACACTTGAACATCCACCCAGTGGTTCCTGAAGTCTCCTGGGATCACAAGCTCCAAGCTGAGGAAGGTTCTCAAAGACCTGGTGACTCCAGATATAGTATGAAGCTTAGGGCAAACAGAAACAGGAGCAAAACATCACTGAAGGATGGCTCCAAGCTGACTACCCTGCAGTCAGAGGTTTCATCAGGCAGAAATAACCAGCAGATGGACCCAACTGTTCTCACATTTGGATGAAGGACAGTGACATGGATTTTGGCCATCCATGTTCTGGAAATCTAAATCCCATTGATTTTGTGAATAGACAATGCTAGCTGATTGGCAATTGGCAATTCCCGATAGCAGAGCAAGTTTCCTTCTGAACTTCTGTTCATACCAGTTCATACTTCCAAGACTTCCTGTCAGAAGTAGCCAAAGTGGAAGTTCTGACATGGAGCTAAAAATAAATCCCAACAGTTTGGAAGTAGTGGAAGTCGTGTTTTTAAAACCTAACCTTGTTGGTTTTGGTGCAGCCACAACAGTGGGCACTAGTGTCCAATTTCATAAGATATATGAATTGATAGATGTTGTGAGATTTCAGCTCAATATCATTAACTGCAGCTTTCTTTTTCTTCAGTGGTTAGGCTCATTTGGGTTGATATTGAGCTTCCTCCATGTTTCTGTCCTTCAAATGCTTGCTGGCAGGATAGTGTTGAACAGGGATCCAGCTTTTTCCCTCCGTCTCTTTGTCTCTCGGTCTCCCTCTCTCTCTTTCATGTGTCAGTTGAGTCGGGCCAGAGCCGGGCAGGCAGCCATGTCCATCAGCTCCATCCATCAAGCAGTGGGCCGGGTGGCAAAGGGAGGATGACGGGCAGCAGAGAAGGGGCAGATGTTTTGCAGGAACTGATATGTGTTCACGTCCACGAGGGATGTCATTATGCCGCGGACAGAGAAACATGTAGCTGATTAGCGGCTTATTAAGTCAAGGACACTGGCTCACAGTAACACATACAGCTTCCATTCTGGCTGGTGGTGCTGATGACTTGCCAGTCACAGAGAACCTGAGTGTCTGAGACAGATAACCTCCCCCTCTAATTAACCGCTGCTCTGTTCTAAAACTCTAAGCTCCTTTTGATACACCAAAAGGCTGCTTTTGCCATTTCAAGTATAGTTTCTGTGCCTAAAGGGGAGAACTCAGAGGTACATAAGGCTTGTGGATTTTTTCTCTCAGAGAGCCTACACTGTGTTGTGCTAAGTAAATAAAGCAGCCTTTCCCTGAGGACATGTAAGGATTGTAGGAAAGTGGACAGTGCAGTGGAGAGAGGGCTTTAGCCTTGATCCAGGACAATGCTTAAATTGGTAATGTTGAGAATCTCATCTGTATCCTGTGTTCTCTCCTTTAGTTGGATCTCCTGAGTTGTCCTCTGAACGATAAGCCCCACCATGCGTTGTTGGATATGTGGATTTACTCCAAATCACATCAGCCTTGTCCAGCAGCAGCCTCCTTTCTTTCCTATTTTCTTTCATTCCTGCTTCCCTCCTTGCCTCCACGTTTTATTACCTGTATGTTTAATACAGTAAAGCTCCCCGCATCATAAATTGCAGCGATCTGTGTCCGTGTTTCATGTGTTCTGAGTGGTGAGAGCAATAAATGGGTTCAGGGTTATGAGCACTGTGAAAAATTCAGGCAGTGGTGGACCACATAATGGGCCTCGGGATGGTTTCACTCAAATATAATACTGGTCCACTAACAATACATTGTGTTTTGTAAAAGAGCGATAATATTTCTCTGGGCAGCACTGATTAAGTGTTTTTGTGTGCAAGAAAAAATGAGAGAAACAGAAAAAATGCCTCCACAGATTTTCAGAAGTGGGCCTCAAAGGATGTGATGGGTTATTACATCTGGTGTCTTTTAATATTTCCACATTAAAATGCCTAAAAAACAACCCTTTGTTTTGTTGAGTTGTGTGCTTTTATTATTTCAAATGTTTTCAACAATGTTCAAGCCAAGAGAAAATCTGTAGGTTGTTTCAAGGTTATGGTGCTTTTCATTTATGTAATGTAATGTCACAGTATTGTACTCAGTAATAGTATAACAGCATTTTCAGCATTTTTAAATAATAATAATCGAGTAGATACCTAATTTATTATGCATGGTTGCCCATAAAGTTGAAGTAATTGTGTTTTCAGACACAATCCTCTGTTAATTGTGGTTTCATTTTCTTTGTGATATGTTTGGAAATGGTTGATTAATACAGTTTTGAGAGGACATACACTTTATCTGTCAAGAAAAAAAGAAAAAAAGAAGAAGCATATTCATCTTATATCTATATATACCTTTCGTTCATAGTGTATTCATTGTTTCCACCACTTATACTGTCAACTGCACTTTATTTAAACTGATCTATTTGCACTACCTACCACTATCTGCTGCTTTACCTTTTGTATTTATTTATATATCCCAGTACATTACATATATTTTGCACTTTACTGCCTTTTTGCACTTCTGGTTAGATGCTAAACTGCATTTCGTTGTCTAAGTGCCTGTACTCTGTGCAATGACAATAAAGTTAAATCTAATCTAGTCTAAATGTATCTAATCTAATCTTTTAATTTCATGGAAAGCGGTAAAAAATATTTTACTCCGAATTTATGGGCAGCCGTGTATATTTCAATATAGATCCAGCTAACTATCTACAATGTGCTACAAGAGGCTAATGTCAAGCTAATGTAACTTTATAATGCCACAGCAATGTTTAACATGCTCATAATAAACCTATTTGTAGTAAGATTGTATTGAATAAATAAATAAAAGTCTCTGAACCCATTGCCCAATGATGATTTAGCTTTTTATTAGCTTAGCTAACTTAGCTAAACTGGCTAGTTGTGAAACAGTCCGCTTATAGAAGTCGCCTCATTTCCAACTTATTGCAAGTTGCTGATTTCTCTGTAAACAAAGACCACAACGGAAGAGAAGTCTCAGTCTGATTATCAGAAAATGAACCCCTGCTCCCAGAGGCTAAATTGTTTTTAAGTCAACAAATTGTTAGATTAGCTTAACAGTACGGGGGTTGATAATGGAGCCAAAACAGCCAGTGGTTCAAACATGCTAAAATTGTTTAAACACCAATCTTAGAATGTTGGCAATCTGTACCTGTCGTGTATATTTGAAACTGTAATTTATGTTTTTATGTGGCTTATGAATGATTGATGCATGTTTGTATGTATGTATGTAAGAATGACACTTGTTTGATTTATGTAAGATATGCTGCTACTTGCCCCCGTCTCCTGCCTTATAGGGACCACAATGGAAATAAGCCTTAGGGCTTTATTGTGTCTTCCCTGACTATTTTTTATCTATTTATATTACGTATGACACAGGTTGCTGTTTCAGATTTTTTATTTCAAGAATGGTCAAATAAAATCAATCAATCAATCAATCAATCATGCTCATGCTAGCTTAACTTTGGAAGCTAAAACAATGGTGAATGGTGAAAGTGTCACCCAAAGTGTAATTTTAAACCATCAAAGTGTATTTTGTTTGATTTTAATGGACCTTTGACTGCACTGACTTTCATTTTTACATTCAAATAAAGTGGTTAATAAGTCCTGTGATATGAACAAAGCTTCATGCAGTGTACCCAAACCTCCCCGCCGCGTGGCTAACCTGTCATTTGCATTATAAATAACAAGCCAGTATGTTGGGAGACGTGCCTTGTAGTGTTTTCTCGTCTCCTGGCTGCCGACTAGCTGCTCTCAGTTATCTCTGCCTTCGGCTGGCAGTGGGAGCCGACATGCTCTTGGTTTTCATGCCATCTCGTCGCAACGTGTCAGGTCCAGTTTAGCACTTGAAGGCAGGATGTGTCAGAATCACAGCCCTCTCTCTCTCCAGGCTGTCTCGCTCTCAAGGTGAGTCAGGCCTCGTCACCACTCCTATGGAGACATAACCCGTCACATGACCGTTGGTAGACGGCCAGCAGTTAATAGCCCTGTCGTGATTTGTCAGGGAAAATACTCATCTGCTGAAGAGTGCAATCACTTAGAGCAAGGTTAGAGTGTTTATGGGTTGGAAGGGAGGTGGGCGGTCAAATGTAAATCTGCACAGTCACTGCATGTTTGAGCCTTGGTACAAACAGGGTGAGGAAAACCCTAAATTGATATTGGCAGCTTGGAGCGAAGAGTCCAAATAGAAGCACGGTTATGACAAATATGAGCATTTTCAGGAATAGTGAAGATTAAAATTGAGAATTTATGGATTTGCGCTGGCGTCCTTGAGACAAATTTCTGCACAAGTCATTGACTTTGTGTTTGTTTGTCCTCTCTCTACAGCTACATTGTAATAACTTTTAATCCTTACTTCTGCTAACTTCTGCAATGTGTTGAATTGGCACGATTGTAACGCTGCTATGAAATGTCAGCTAATGTTTCGACCACAATTTTGAGTTAGCATTGATGCGCTAATGGCTACTCTGGTAGCTGTAACAAGCAGCACCGGTAGCATCAGTTAGCCGCTAGCATCAGTTAGCCGCTAGCTTTCGCTAATGACCAAATTTCACCGCTTTCCCGCATTTCACAACAAACAAATAACAGTCAGCAGAACTATTGTCCCTTGTTGTGAACCCCAACTTAAAGATATAAGTAACAACAACTCACCAACTTGTTTTTGAGCAGACAACTGGCTTCCTTTGTTGAGCTAACTTACAATTTTGTAAATCTGCACAGTCACTGCATGTTTGAGCCTTGGTACAAACAACATGAGCATTTTCAGGAATGGTGAAGATTAAAATTGAGAATTTATGGATTTGCGCTGGCGTCCTTGAGACAAATTCCTGCACATTCCTGCACAGGTCATTGACTTTGTGTTTGTTTGTCCTCTCTCTAGAAAGAGTTCCTGGCAGCTACGACTGAAAAGGACATCTTCGCCCATCTGGGTCTCGAGTACATCGAGCCTTGGCAGAGAAATGCGTAGGCCTGCGCTCCTCCCAGACTGCATGATACCCTGTGCGTACATCAGTGTTTATCCCATCTGCTTGCCTTTCCACAGCTCTCCTGTGATTCACTTTCAAACAGCTTTTGATTTCCATACAGTTTTGTTTTGTTGTTACCGTTACTCTGGTTGTTGTTGTTGTCTGGGCTGGGGTGTATGATTCATCGTTCTGCTCATTCACTATTGTCTGTCGGTGAGTAAACACTCTTCCTATACCATTCATGGCTTGCTTGTCTCTAAGTGTTGTAATCACAGGCAGGGCACAAAGACAAATCAGCCGGAGTATGAGTCGTCTGGGGGAGCCGCGAGGTGCGACGAGAGAGAGGAGGCAGCCTGAAAGGGGGTGACCACTGAGAGAAAAAGGGAGAAGACAGGAAATGATGAGAAAAGCGAGGGGGAGGGGAGCTTTTGTCGAGCAAAATGTTGTAATCACCCTCCTCCTGGCAGGAAAGTGCTCGACGTGAAGCTGAGCCAGGTCCCCGGGGAATGGAGAGGCGGGTAATGAGCTTCAGATAGAAGAGCGTTCGGCATCGCTATTTAGCCTCCATTTAAGCCGGCGTCCACTGGAGATCATTTAGCTGGCATGCGGCAATCCAAAGAGCCACAGTCCCCCGCTCTTGTTCCACAATGAATCCCCTTCCCCAGATGCTCGGCTGAAATTAGAGGCAATCAGCTGCACCGGGAAATCATGAAGAATTCAGACGGAAGGTAAATGAGACCACTAACCGCATGAATGGGCCTTGGCATTCATAGCAACTCTGGCTCCAGTGCATAAAACAGCCATTATCTTATTGGTTTAACTTTGGCTTATGTTTTATGTATGATGCTTCCTTATCAAGATCTGTGTCCTCATTTTTCTGTACAGTGGCTCCTGTAGGACAATAATCCACTAATGAAGAAACTTTATTGATTCCTGTGGGCAATTTCGCTCCGCAGTCACAATCTGCCCCGCAGTCCACACCCCAACCCACTTTCCCATGATGCTCAGCCCCCCGGATATCCCATGGTGCCTCAACAAGAGCGGAGACAGATGCATTCTAGTGAATCACCCTATTTAAAGATCTTTAAGTAGAACAGTCCGGCACTTTGAGGACTCGACCCGGGCCTCCTCCCGCCACCCTTTTCTTCTCCCGTCCTCTCTCTCCATCTTTCTCTCTCGCTCTCACAAAACAAACTCTAAGTTGTGAAGTTAACCAGATGGAGAAAGCTCCGGCACCCTGCTCTCCTGGGTTATCTCATGTTTTCACTTTAAAGCAGGGTTGAACTCTTATAAAAAGAAAAAAAAAATCTCTCCGGAGTAAAAAAAAACTGACCTCAATAAATTTACATTTGTCCTGCTCTCTTTTTCCTAATTGTTTTTCAAGTGCGAATGGGATCTTTTTCTACTTCCACATTAAATATTCACAACTTTAAAGGGATTAAAAGGCTGTAGCACTCAATTTAAGAATTCACACATTGTTGTTTTGGTCTTAGAGAGTCTTAAAGTGTTTGTAAAGCTGGAAAGCAAAAGAATTAAGTAGCACTTTCTGCTCCAGAGCCTTCTGTTCCGTTCCCTATGGAGCAATACGTTTGCGTGGTATCACACTTTATTAAACGAGGCTTTCTTTTCTCTCCGTTTCTTCGACTGACCGAACTGAAGGAGGTCGTTGTGAACGTCTAACAATACAGCTGATAATGCTGGAGTGTTTCACTTAACCTCACTGAACTCTAGTAATTACTGATGTAATACAGAAATTAAATGGGCAAACACGTGAATGAACTTTACAGGTTATTAGATATTAATCTCCTCACTCCTCAGACTTTTACTGTGGGATGAGTCAACAATCTGTATGTGTAGATTTAGGATTAATTAATTCACGTGTTACTGTGATATTACACCAGATCCTTGCACTGCCATTTTGGGCGGGACCCGACATCTACTAGCTTTAACCCACTTACAACGGAAGACATTACAATATGGCATGGTTATTGCAAAAAGGAATATTTTAACCCTTTGGAAAAATGAAGATGTGCCTTCTTTCAAAACCTGGCTAGCAGAAATAACCAACTTAGTACATATGGAAAGGGTTCGATACAGTGAAAGTAAATTCTCAGGTTCACTCTTCTACAACTTGTCAGTCTTTAGATCTTCATCCTCCAAGATTTCTGACATGCAGAGGTCAATTTATTGTTCAATTTAGGGAATAAATTATGGATAAATACCTTTTCCCATCTGGCAAAGGCCTCCATCTCTTTAAAAGTCTAATTCACAAACAAATACACTTTTATATTATGTTCAGTTTTGTTTGTTATCGTTTTTGTCATTGTCATTATAACTTGTTGATGTTATATATGTTTTTTCTATCAGTTTATTACCCCATCTGGGTTTTCTGCCTCTCTCTGCACTTTACACTATGTTTTCTTTGTCATTTTATGTAATTCTAACTGCAAATAAAATAAAATAAACCTAAACCTCCCTCTGCTCTGGTCTTGTTTCTCCTCAGGTGTCACCAGTTTGGCTGATTGAAGGAAGGTTTCATAGAGGAGGTGGTGACCAGCAGCAGCAGCAGCAGCAGCATGAGGCCTGTAACTGGTGTTTGGCTCAGTTTTTCGCTTATTTATTTCTATTTCTTGTTTTAATCAGGTTCTGGTTCTGTGGCAGAAGGGCTTGGTCCTTGGTCCAAGAGTCTGCCTTTCTTTTATTGATTTTTGCCAGCCCACCGGACCTTTTCTTGTTTTTCAGTTTTCTGATTTGCTCTGGGTTGTTTTGTCTGTTTAGCTTTTTGTTAGTAAATCATTGTTCTGCACCACGGCTGACTTTGTGGTTATTATGCTAGATCCCTTTATTGGCCTTTGGTTGGGGTTGTAACACTGAAAATGACAACTGCTTCCTCTGAGATGTAACAGAGTTCAAAATAAAATGGCAAAAAAAAAGAAATGTGTGTTTGAAACTGTTTTTGAGCAGCGAATGTGCTTTGACATATGAGTTGATGTTTGAGAATGGTCTAAAATAGTAATTAATTAAAAAAAAACTTTTTTAGCAACAGGAAACTACAGAGTCTGAGTTTTTAAAATGACCTGTAGCAGACAGTTGTTTTAAAAACAGAGCGTTTACTGGCCATTTTTTATTTACTCAAACATTTTATTTGAAAGAATTGTCATATCTAAATGTCTGATATTCATTTTTTATTTTTTAGAATTGTAAAATATGTTCATAACGAGAAAAAATGTCACATGATGCAAATCCTGTGTAAGGATATGACCATATATGTATTGAAAAACATTTATATTTTGCTGTGTGTGTGTGTGTGTGTGTGTATACAAACATACATACATGTCAAGTAGAAGTACTTTAAAACTGTTTTTGAGCAGCGAATGTGCTTTGACATATGAGTTGATGTTTGAGAATGGTCTAAAAATAGTAATTCATTTAAAAAAAAACTTTTTTAGCAACAGGAAACTACAGAGTCTGAGTTTTTAAAATGACCTGTAGCAGACAGTTGTTTTAAACACAGCGTTTACTGGCCATTTTTTATTTACTCAAACATTTTATTTTGAAATAATTGTCTGATATTCATTTTTTAGACTCTGTATTGTAAAATATGTTCATAACGAGAGAAAATGTCACATGATGCAAATCCTGTGTAAGGATATGACCATATATGGATTGAAAAAAGTCAATGTTTTACACTCAGGCTTTTTGTGCATGTGTGTGTGTGTGTGTGTGTGTGAGAAAGAGCAACTACACACTTACACAACTGTGCATATCATTCTTCTGAGGAAAAACATCCTGATCAAAGTTAAACCCAAACCTCTCCCTTGCAACAACCATCTACTGTGTCTCTTCATTTTCATCTTCTCACAGTAAAACAGCCCATTGACTTTTATTATAATATGGTTAAACTGAAAAACAAAGTTACAGGAGGATGCCAGCCAGTCGTCAGGCTCTGCAGTATTTGTTACTGCTATACAGGCCAAGCATTTGGAGGGAAATGACTTTTATTAACTCCTTACTGTCCACTTTTCAGTCTCACTCAGAGAAATAGTTTTTGCTGAGGTCCAACTCTAAAGCCTGAGATCTAACTCATTTGGTTATTCATCGCTTTCAGCCAATCAAATGTGGCCATTTTCTATGCAAATCACCGCCTTTGGCTCCTTGCAGTCTTTTTTTTTTTGCATGCTTGATGTCTGAGGTCTGACTGCGATGACAGATGTGTGAATATATGAAAAATTGCTTGCAGGAATTTGCATAAAAGTGCTTGATTTGCTGACAAAAAATGTATTTTGCCATCCAATCAGTTTTCATTTCTACCTATGCAAT
The DNA here is from genome assembly GCF_030273125.1 of Centropristis striata. Classification (NCBI taxonomy): domain Eukaryota; kingdom Metazoa; phylum Chordata; class Actinopteri; order Perciformes; family Serranidae; genus Centropristis; species Centropristis striata. The sequence continues at coordinate 930,519 of NC_081536.1, forward strand.
CATTTCCAATCCCCCGTTTTCTCTCCGTGACATTCCGGCGCCAAAAGCCTTCAATCATGGCGCTGTGACACCCATTCTCTTAACTCAGACAAATCCATCACGCCACAGGAGCTTTATATTGACACCTTGATGGTATATGCCAGCCCAGTCTCATTCATTCTGTGTCTTGCAACATGGCAGCCTCCCTCCTGACCTTTTAACAAGCATGTGCACTGGGACACAGTCATGGATGGATTACCTGCTGGCTCCAGCCCAAAGGGGCCCCGGGGCCACAGACTCTGTTTAAAGTGACTGTTAACATTTATTGTTGGAAAGTCAACCAAACGAGACACAAAAAGATCATAAAAAGAAGTAAGGGCTACAAAGAGTTGGCAAAATAACTGAGATGAACACAGAGATACTCCAAATGATCGCAAATACACCCACCGGCCACTTTATTAGGTACACCTGTGCAACTGCTCTTTAACCATCTGGAGTGTCCAAAAGCATCTAATCATGACTTCTTCATGACATCCAGACTAGAAAACAAAGCAGCGTGGAGCCCTACTGTACATTTACCTCTAAAGTTCTGGCTGTAAACTCCATGAGGCCAGTTTCAGTTTGATGATGATATACCAAGTAAAACTGGAGACAAGCTCAAATAGATTTAGTATCAAATGATAGAACTGGATGGAACCCTCTGATATGGTAGATTTGACACCTTTGTTCACATTTGCAACATTTAAAATTCTTTATTGAGCATGATAGTGTTCTGAAAGTAAAAAAAAAAAAGATTCAAAATCACATTTTATGTTGGACTAAAGGACTAAAGAAGACCCAAAATGACCAAAAAAAAGACACAAAATGACCTAAAAAAGACACAAAATGACTTACAAAGACACAAAAAGGATTCAAAAACTGACAAAATAACCCAAGACTGGTCAGACTGGTTCAACAGTAACTCAAATAACCACCCGTTACAACCAAGGTCTGCAGAAGACCATCTCACCACAACACGTCCAACCTTGAAGCAGATGAAGACCACTTTATTAGGTACACCTTGCTAGCTAATAAAGAAGTCGGTGAGTGTAGGTGCTTAAATACAGAAGAGACGCAGGGAGATTCAAAATAAAACACAAAGCTACACAAAATAACTCAAGACACAAAACAATGACGATGAGATACAAATCTACTACAAAGACACCAAAATGAATACAAAGAGACACAAAAAAATACGAAAAATGCAAAATGACCACAAAGGGGCAAAAATATGACAACAAAGACGCAAAGCAACTACAAAGAGATGCCATTGGCCACAGAGAGACACAAAACAACTACAAGGACGCAAAATGACCACAAAGAGACACATGACTACAAACTGTAAACACAATAACCATTAAAAGAAGCAAAACTACTACAAACAGACACAAAACTACCACAACGACAAACAAAACTAGAAAATTTCCTCTGGGGAAATTTTGAAAGGGCCACGGGGGCTACTGCCGGTGTGTGTACACTATGATGAGATTCTTCAGAGATTTCAAACTATGCCCTTTAACCTCAAAATGTGTGTGTGCGTGTAATTAAAGTCACATAAAGTTACTGTGTGTGTGTGTGTGTGTATCTGTAACTGTAAAGGCAATCAGATCAAAGCAATCAACAGAATTAACTGACACCTGTTAATGTCCCGGAACATTGACAGGTGGAATTTCTGGCCTCGAACAGAAAGCATTTTTGGCAAAACCATAATACCTATCATTGATCCGACTTCACTTTGAGCGTCCTGAGTTCTTCCTGAACGTCTACATATGATTTTTTTTTAAGAAAAATCAAAAAAATAGCTTTGTTAGAGCGATCTCAAAAAACTGTTCCATCTTCCTTTTTTCAGAAATCTCCCTGCGTTTTTAATATGGGACCCAATGAGGCTGTTGGTGGTTTTGGTGGCGCATCTGTGCGTCGTACGCCCAAACTATAACTCTGACAGCTTTACCAGAGGATTGTGAGGGAGAAGACTAATTTTCCTACGTTTCTATGTATAAATTATTTCTGTAGAGTGGAATTTGCGGCCTGGAGCGCAGTTTTCAAATTTATTTTTTGACAGTTTTTTCTCTCCCTCTACACTCTGGCGATGATGTCACACACTGTGACACGAACATTCCGTGCAATACACACCCATTATAATCTCAGAATTTCTCCAAAAATGATCATGGTCATTGAACAGGGATTGATAAAAAACTATATGACCTATCGAAACGTGGATTAATACACCGATACACAAGACTTGTGTCTACTGTTTAAAGTTTAAATGGAGTCTCTAGGTGAAATTATGCCGGAGAAGTAGACGTTTAAAAATCTCCAATTATTGTTCTTTTTCGCTCATTTTTTTTCGTCTGTCCCATTCACTTCAATGCAGTGCCCCGAGCACTTGTCCCATACAGCTATTTCTGTATGGGACAAGTGGGGCGCGATTGCCCCGAGGCCCTAATGACCACAAAAAAGCAAAATGACCAATGAAAGATGACCAATGACCAAAAAAAGATGCTAAATGATTACAGAGACAAAGTATTGATCACAAAATGTAGCAAAACAACTACGAAGTGATGTAATCTGACTAGAAAGAGACACAAAAATACCACAAAGAGACAAATAAATGACAGGAAAGAGACGCAAATCGACCACAAAGAGACAAATAAATGACCAGAAAGAGACACAAAACGACCACAAAGACACAAATAAATGACCAGAAAGAGACAAAAAAACAAATAAATGACAGGAAAGAGACACAAAACGACCACAAAGACAACTGGGGCCCATCGTCTCATAACTCTTCCATAGATACGTTACCAGATACCAGAAAGAGACGCAAAGCGACCACAAAGAGACACAAAAATACCACAAAGAGACAAATAAATGACCAGAAAGAGATGCAAAACGACCACAAAGACACAAATAAATGACCAGAAAGAGATGCAAAACGACCACAAAGACACAAATAAATGACCAGAAAGAGACACAAAACGACCACAAAGACACAAATAAATGACCAGAAAGAGACACAAAACAAATAAATGACAAATAAATGACCAGAAAGAGACACAAAACAAATAAATGACAAATAAATGACCACAAAGTGACTCAAAACGACCACAAAGACAACTGGGGCCCATTGTCTCATAACTCTTCCATAGATACGTTGCATTGTAGAATGACTTAAGGTCATCCTGCAGCTCTGTCAATTTGTCACCGTGGATATTACGAGGTTGATTGAGAGAGCCGATGATGTGGGGACGGTTTGCATTGATAGGAAGTGCTCAAAGATTAATGGGCGTCTCCTGGAGGAGGACACGTGTCCCCGCGGGAACATGCATCAGCCATAACGCCTCTCCAGAGACGTCTGAAGATAGAACACAGAGTGTCACTTTCCTCTCAAAGTTACGTGACAAAAGGTCGTGACGAACAATGAGTGGTGAGTAAGTGTGTTAATGTGAGTAATTGTGGGGACGCGGTCCTCAGGAGCGCCAGAAAGCAACTGTGAATGAAATCCAGATTTATTTGATTATTATCCAAACCATTAATGCGAGAGAGACGCAAAACCACCACAAAGAGACAAATAAATTACCAGAAAGAGATGCAAAAGGACCACAAAGAGACAAATTAATGACAGGAAAGAGACACAAAATGACCACAAACAGACAAAAATTACTTCAGACCACAAAGAGACAAATAAATGACCAGAAAGTGACGCAAAACGACTACAAAGAGACAAATAAATGACCAGAAAGTGACACAAAACGACCACAAAGAGACAAATAAATGACAGGAAAGTGACACAAAACGACCACAAAGAGACAAATAAATGACCACAAAGTGACACAAAACGACCACAAACAGACAAAAATTACTTCAGACCACAAAGAGACAAATAAATTACCAGAAAGAGACAAATAAATTACCAGAAAGTGACATAGAACGACCACAAAAAGACAAATAAATTACCAGAAAGTGACACAAAACGACAACAAAGAGACAAATAAACGACCACAAAGAGACACAAAACGACCACAAACAGACAAAAATTACTTCAGACCACAAAGAGACAAATAAATGACAGGAAAGAGACACAAAACAACCACAAAGAGACAGATAGATGACCAGAAAGAGACGCAACACAACCACAAAGAGACAAATAAATGACAGGAAAGAGACACAAAACGACCACAAAGAGACACATAAACGACCACACAGAGACACAAAACGACCACAAACAGACAAAAATTACTTCAGACCACAAAGAGACAAATAAATGACCAGAAAGAGATGCAAGTTACGTGACAAAAGGTCGTGACGAACAATGAGTGAGTAAGTGCGTTAATGTGAGTAATTGTGGGGACGCGGTCCTCAGGAGCGCCAGAAAGCAACTGTGAATGAAATCCAGATTTATTTGATTATTATCCAAACCATTAATGCGAGAGAGACACAAAACAACCACAAAGAGACAAATAAATTACCAGAAAGAGATGCAAAAGGACCACAAAGAGACAAATTAATGACAGGAAAGAGACACAAAATGACCACAAACAGACAAAAATTACTTCAGACCACAAAGAGACAAATAAATGACCAGAAAGTGACGCAAAACGACTACAAAGAGACAAATAAATGACCAGAAAGTGACACAAAACGACCACAAAGAGACAAATAAATGACAGGAAAGTGACACAAAACGACCACAAAGAGACAAATAAATGACCACAAAGTGACACAAAACGACCACAAACAGACAAAAATTACTTCAGACCACAAAGAGACAAATAAATGACCAGAAAGAGACAAAAAACTACCACAAAGAGACACAAAACGACCACAAACAGACAAATAAATGACAGGAAAGAGACACAAAACGACCACAAAGAGACAAATAAACGACCACAAAGAGACACAAAACGACCACAAAGAGAGAAAAATTACTTCAGACCACAAAGAGACAAATAAATGACCAGAAAGAGACACAAAACGACCACAAAGAGACAAATAAATGACAGGAAAGAGACACAAAACGACCACAAAGAGACAAATAAATGACAGGAAAGAGACACAAAACGACCACAAAGAAACAAATAAATTACCACAAAGAGACACAAAACAACCACAAACAGACAAAAATTACTTCAGACCACAAAGAGACAAATAAATTACCAGAAAGAGATGCAAGTTACGTGACAAAAGATTGTGACGAACAATGAGTGGTGAGTTAGTGCAGTAATGTGAGTAATTGTGAGGACGCGGTCCTCAGGAGCGCCAGAAAGCAACTGTGAATGAAATCCAGATTTATTTGATTATTATCCAAACCATTAATGCGGCCAAGAACATCACAGTTTTCATCACAGTTTGATCCGCTGGCATATCTATCCTTTCATGTCAGCCTTCCAGCGGCTGAAAGGGAGAGGACCGAAATAGATCGGGACCAAAACACTGATAATGTCTGAGCCGGGCTCCTTTAGCAAACTTTCTCCCTGGTATTGTATCAGAAGACAGTGATTTATTGGCTGTGCTGTAGGGGCTTGAATGCATGTGTTGGGGCCAGTCAGAGCCAATGGGGGAAGGTGACAGAATAAGGACAGTGTGTATCCTCGCCTCTCAAGGCCTGTCACCACGTCAACTCAGCCGCAGAAAGTGAAGCCGATCGTGGCTCTGGCCAACTCTGAGACAGAAGAACAGAGAGTGAAGAGAAGACTGGACACAAATACTGACTATCAGGGTTATTTTTAAAGAAACTTCTTTATATTTAGTCTGATTTTAGAGCACTGGAATGTCCATATTGAACTACAAGACTACAAACAGTAAAAACAATCTATCTATAAATGCAAGAAGCGTCTGTGTGTGTGTGTGTCTAACAGGGGTCTCAAACTGGCGGCCCGCGGGCCAATTGTGGCCCTCGTGACGATATTTTGTGGCCCCCACCTTGATATGAAAGTTTAATGTGAGTTTTATATGAATGGCACTTTACCTTTTTGTGTGCGGAAGTTCCCTATTTTTGGTAATTTTGTGTATTTTTTTGGTAATTTTGTGTCTTTTCTTTTGGTCATTTTGTTTCATTTTTTAAGTAATTTAGTTTTTTTCTGTCATTTTGTGTCTTTCTGGTCATTGTATGGTTTTTTTTTGGATCCTTTTGTCTTTTTTTGGTCATTTTGTGTCTTTTTTTTAGTAATTTTGTGTCTTTTTGGTCATTTTGTGTCTTTTTGGTCATTTCGTGTCTTTTTTTTAGTCATTTTGTGTCTTTTCTTTTGGTCATTTTGTTTCATTTTTTAAGTAATTTAGTTTTTTTCTGTCATTTTGTGTTTTTCTGGTCATTGTGCATCTTTTTTGGATCCTTTTGTCTTTTTTTTATTAATTTTGTGTCTTTTTTCTGTCATTTTGTGTCTTTCTGGTCATTGTGTGTCTTTTTTGGATCCTTTTGTGTCTTTTTTTAAAATAATTTTGTGTATTTTTTGGTAATTCTGCAACTACAAAGAGATGCAAATTGACCACAAATGGACACCAAGTGACTATAAAAAGATGTATATATCTGCCACAAACAGACAAAAACCCCACTACAACGACAAACAAAATTCCCACAAAAAAAGCAAAATGACCAAAAAGAGATGCAAAATTACTACAGAGACAAAGAATGGATCACAAAATGAAGCAAAAACAACTACAAAGTGATAAAATCTGACTAGAAAGAGACACAAAGAGACAAATAATCGACCAGAAAGACAACTGGGGCTAATTGTCTCATAATTCATCCATTGATACGTTGCATTGTAGAATGACTTTGCAGCTCTGTCAGTTTGTGAGAGCACTGAAATGCTGATATTGAATAAACACCGGGGCAAATTACAAGAAAAAAAGGTTTAAGAGAGTTAATTCCCCCTGCGAAACAAAAGACCTTTTAATTTGCCTGAAATGAAATTGAAGATTTGTGTGATGAGTGGAGATAAAAACAGATCTTGGAGATAATTTGCTCGCAAAGACAAACTCCCGTCGGTGTCACTGTGACTTTCAGGCTCATTCAGTCTGACGAGTACGGAGCGACGAGCTCAACGAGCGCTAGCAGAATCATGCACTCGCACAACAAATAAACGACCACAAAGAGACAAATAAATGACCAGAAAGAGACACAAAACGACCACAAAGACACAAATAAATGACCACAAAGTGACAAATAAATGACCAGAAAGAGACAAATAAATGACCAGAAAGAGACACAAAACGACCACAAAGACACAAATAAATGACCAGAAAGAGACACAAAACGACCACAAAGAGACAAATAAATGACCAGAAAGAGACTCAAAACGACCACAAAGAGACAAATAAATAACCAGAAAGAGACACAAAACGACCACAAAGAGACAAATAAATGACCAGAAAGAGAGGCAAAACGACCACAAAGAGACAAATACATGACCAGAAAGAGACGCAAAACGACCACAAAGAGACAAATAAATGACCAGAAAGAGACGCAAAACGACCACAAAGAGACAAATAAATGACCAGAAAGAGACACAAAACGACCACAAAGAGACAAATAAATGACCAGAAAGAGACAAATAAATGACCAGAAAGAGACACAAAACGACCACAAAGACACAAATAAATAATCAGAAAGTGACACAAAACAACCACAAAGAGACAAATAAATGACAGGAAAGAGACACAAAACGACCACAAAGAGACAAATAAATGAACAGAAAGAGACAAAAAACGACCACAAAGAGACAAATAAATGACCAGAAAGGGACACAAAACGACCACAAAGAGACAAATAAATGACCAGAAAGAGACACAAAACGACCACAAAGAGACAAATAAATAATCAGAAAGAGACACAAAACGACCACAAAGAGACAAATAAATGACCAGAAAGAGACAAATAAATGACCAGAAAGAGACACAAAACGACCACAAAGAGACAAATAAATAACCAGAAAGAGACACAAAACGACCACAAAGAGACAAATAAATGACCACAAAGAGACACAAAACGACCACAGAGACAAATAAATGACCACAAAGAGACACAAAACGACCACAGAGACAAATAAATGACCACAAAGAGACACAAAACGACCACAAAGAGATAAATAAATGACCAGAAAGACACAAATAAACTAGGACTGCGCGCAGTACTGAACGGGCCCTCGCAGGACACGCGTCTCGGGGCATGCTGCCGTCGGGGTTTGTGTGTTACAGGGGCCAGTCTATACCATCCCTATGAATTTCATTGCCTTAAGTGTTATTGTGTGGCCATGGTGGGACTTATTAAATTAAACTGCCGCCAGAGTGCCACCTATGGGCCGATCAATAAAACCTTCAAGGGTTATCCTCAGGAGGTCATTGACAATAAGTATACCAAGTTTTGTGTTAATCTGACCAACCGATTTGGAGATATAAATTACTTCAATTTAAAGAGCGCCACCTAGTGGTCATCGGCCAAAATTTTGCAGCGAGCCTCAGGGGCTCATGGGGAAGTAGCAACCTGAGTTTCATGTCATTCAGACACACCAATGTGGAGATATGCAACACTTTGTGTTTTGTGTTGAAAATAGCGCCACCTGCAGGAAGTTGTTATTTAATAACTTGAGTATTCTTTGGGTAATCAAAATTCTTTTAATAACTTTTTGTCATGAAGGTCCATAGATGCTGTGTGCAAAGTTTGGTGCAGAACGATGAAATTACCTAGGAGGAGTTCGAAAAAGTAGGTTTGCGACATTTCGCGAATTTGCGAAAAAAAACGGTAAGCGAAAATGGGAGTGGCCTATATCACGAGATTCAGCACAACCCAGTGAACGCGTGGATATAAGTTTTTTGAATGTGCGATAAAGTATGTGGGAGTTATTAGCCTAAACGCGCTTTCCTTTATTATAGCGCCACCTAGTGGTGGAAATTCAGGATAACAATAGATTATAAAATTTTTCACCAGGTGTGACTTATATATAAAGTTTCATGAGTTTTGGGGTATGTTCAGGCAGTGAAATATGCGATCATTTGGGTACGAGAAAAATAAAAATAATAATAACTAGGACTGCGCGCAGTACTGAACGGGCCCTCGCAGGACACGCGTGTCGGGGCATGCTGCCGTCGGGGTCTGTGCGTTACAGGGGCCAGTCTATACCACCCCTATGAATTTCATTGCTTTAAGTCTTATGGCCTGGGCACAGTGGCACTTATTAAATTAAACTGCCGTTATCCTCAGGAGGGCATTGACAATAAGTATACCAAGTTTGGTGTTAATCCGACCAACCGATTTGGAGATATAAAATACTTCAATTTAAAGAGCGCCACCTAGGGGTAATCGGCCAAAATTTTGCAGAGAGCCTCAGGGGCTCATGGGGAAGTCATAACCTGACTTTCATGTCATTCAGACACACCAATGTGGAGATATGCAACACTTCGTGTTTTGTGTTGAAAATAGCGCCACCTGCAGGAAGTTATCATTTAATAACTTGAGTGTTCTTTGGGTAATCAAAATTCTTTTAATAACTTTTTGTCATGAGGGTCTATAGATGCTGTGTGCAAAGTTTGGTGCAAAACGATGAAATTGCCTAGGAGGAGTTCGAAAAAGTAGGTTTGCGACATTTCGCGAATTTGCGAAAAAAAACGGTAGGCGAAAATGGGAGTGGCCTATATCACGAGATTCAGCACAACTCAGTGAACGCGTGGATATAAGTTTTGTGAATGTGCGATAAAGTATGTGGGAGTTATTAGCCTAAACGCGCTTTCCTTTATTATAGCGCCACCTAGTGGTGGAAATTCAGGATGACAATAGATTATAAAATTTTTCGCCATGTGTGACTTATATTTGAAGTTTCATGAGTTTTGGGGTATGTTCAGGCAGTGAAATATGCGATCATTTGGGACCAAGAAAAATAATAATAAAAAAAAGAATAATCATTCGAAATACAATAGGGACCTCGCAGGTCGTTGCCTGCTCGGGCCCTAATAATAATAAAAAGAATAAACATTCGAAATACAATAGGGACCTCGCAGGTCGTTGCCTGCTCGGGCCCTAATAATTAGAAAGTGACACAAAACAACCACAAAGAGACAAATAAATGACAGGAAAGAGACCTTTTAATTTGCCTGAAATGAAATTGAAGATTTGTGTGATGAGTGGAGATAAAAACGGATCTTGGAGATAATTTGCTCGCAAAAAGACAAACTCCCGTCGGTGTCACTGTGACTTTCAGACTCATTCGCTCTGACGAGTACGGAGCGATGAGCTCAACGAGCGCTAGCAGAATCATGCACTCGCACAACAAATAAATTACCACAAAGAGACAAATAAATGACCAGAAAGAGACGCAAAACGACCACAAAGAGACAAATAAATAACCAGAAAGAGACACAAAACGACCACAAAGAGACAAATAAATGACCAGAAAGAGACTCAAAACGACCACAAAGAGACAAATAAATGACCAGAAAGAGACACAAAACGACCACAAAGAGACAAATAAATGACCAGAAAGAGACAAATAAATGACCAGAAAGAGACACAAAACGACCACAAAGACACAAATAAATAATCAGAAAGTGACACAAAACAACCACAAAGAGACAAATAAATGACAGGAAAGAGACACAAAACGACCACAAAGAGACAAATAAATGACCAGAAAGAGACAAAAAACGACCACAAAGAGACAAATAAATGACCAGAAAGGGACACAAAACGACCACAAAGAGACAAATAAATGACCAGAAAGAGACACAAAACGACCACAAAGAGACAAATAAATAATCAGAAAGAGACACAAAACGACCACAAAGAGACAAATAAATGACCAGAAAGAGACAAATAAATGACCAGAAAGAGACACAAAACGACCACAAAGAGACAAATAAATAACCAGAAAGAGACACAAAACGACCACAAAGAGACAAATAAATGACCACAAAGAGACACAAAACGACCACAGAGACAAATAAATGACCACAAAGAGACACAAAACGACCACAGAGACAAATAAATGACCACAAAGAGACACAAAACGACCACAAAGAGATAAATAAATGACCAGAAAGACACAAATAAATAATCAGAAAGTGACACAAAACAACCACAAAGAGACAAATAAATGACAGGAAAGAGACCTTTTAATTTGCCTGAAATGAAATTGAAGATTTGTGTGATGAGTGGAGATAAAAACGGATCTTGGAGATAATTTGCTCGCAAAAAGACAAACTCCCGTCGGTGTCACTGTGACTTTCAGACTCATTCGCTCTGACGAGTACGGAGCGATGAGCTCAACGAGCGCTAGCAGAATCATGCACTCGCACAACAAACTTTAATTTGAGGTGACCCGCTCCTTTCATGATAAATGACCTGCATCCTTGATTTCGGGGAGGGCGGACGGCTCTCCGAGCGAGTGTGTCCTCCTCCACAGGTGGCAGAGGAATGAGAGGAAGAGTGGAGGAGGAGGAGGAGGAGGAGGAGGAGGAGGAGATGAGCCATCTGCTGCAACATGTCACCGCTCCACTCCTCCCTCCGCTCGCTGCTTTGTGGCGAACAGGCAGGGCGAGAAAATCTGATCTGTTTGTCTTTGTCTCAGAGTGTGAGCTCAGCTTTCTGCAGCAGCGATGGGAAACTAAGATGCTGCAGGGGGCCACAATGTTTCATTAACACTACCACAGGGCCACATATAGGAGCAGCACTTCACCAGATATGATGAAACTGACATTTTAAATATGTTTACAGTGCAGTAACTTAACATATTTCATGCTCAAATGCATGTTTAACAGTATAAATAGGAATACAAAAGGTTTGAAGCAAATAAAAAATAACCACTTACTGTGATTTTTTTTTTCCAGTGCAAGAACAGCAGACCAACATTAATTACAAGAAATAATTTTGTGCATTTTTACACTGAACTTTTAAGATTTCATGCTCAAATGCATGTAGTTGTACTGAGGGCCACTTCAAGTGAGGGTGAGGGCTGTATGTGGCCCCCGGGCCTCCAGTTGCCCATCCCTGATCTACAGTATGTCTGCTTGTTGTGTGTGTGTGTGTGTGTGTGTGTGTGTGTGTCTATATACTGTGTGTGTGGTGTAAAAATCTTTGATCAGTTTCTGTGAGTTTGCATCTGTGTCACTGGCTGAGACTATGAGGTGCATCATTTTTTTAAATTAAATAAATAATAATAAATAAAAAAATGTGTTATTTTTTTATACAGGTTCCTGTTGACTTCCAGAACTTGCATCCATTTATTTTTTACCCTACCCTACCTAATCGTAACCCTTTATCAGGCAAAGAACTATATTTGGTAACTTCAGGTAATATTTCGAGAAAAAAGTTGCAAATTTACTAGATTAAAGTGGCAAATCTACAAGAAAAAAGTAGCAGATTTAAGAGATTTAAAGAGGCAAATCTGCGCGAAAAAAGTCGCAGATTTACGAGAAAAAAGTGGAAAAAAACATTTTTTTTCTCCCAGATTCACCACTTTAACCCTTAATAGGACACTCATTGAAATACTTGCAAATTCCAAATTTCAACCCTAGAGAATATTGGAGGATATTACATACAGCCAGAATGTGTAAAAAAAAAACATACGAAAATAATATTTTGAGAAAAGTTGATAAAATTAAAGTGGCAAATCTACGAGAGAAAAAGTTGCAGATTTAAGAGATTAAAAGTGGCGAATCTGCGCCAAAAAAGTCGCAGATTTACGAGAAAAAAAAGGTTGGGGGGGGAGGGGGGAGCAACTTTTTTTTCTCCCAGATTTGCCACTTTAAATCTCTTAAATCTGCAACTTTTTTTCTTGTAGATTTGCCACTTCAATCTTGTAAATTTGCAACTTTTTTCTCGAAATATTACCTGAAGTTACCTAATATAGTTCTTTGCCTGATAAAGGGTTAAACAAGTAATTTTGTTGCCTAAACATAACCATACTGTGTCCATTAGACAACAATAAAGACACATTTAAAATGTCCAACATTACATTTAGATCGGAGGACGTGTTGATCTCGTGCCAGTAGTAGGATTTAAAAAAAAACCCTCCTGTGGCTCCCGTTGGAGTGTATGAACACACAACCTCTGTGTTTTACAGTTTAGAGCCCCCCTTAAAGCAATGGATGCAAACACCCACAATCAAAGATTTATTTTTTGCATAATCAAATGCAAACATGACCCCTCAGCAGCACTCATACATACTGCACACACCGTGTTCATGTTTCCTGCAGCATCCTATGGGCATTTTAAATATGCAAGCATTCATACAGATGGAAACAAACACATCTGTCCTGTTTCATGAGGAGACCTGCTAGCTAAGCTGAGCTGCATTTTTACATTTACATTATGTTATGAATAAGCTATAAAAATATGGAAAATTGCTCTCGGGCAGAAATTTAACCCTCTGGAGTCCAGGAGAGCGTCGGAGCACGACGTCGCCATGACGACACAACGTAAAAACCAAGCAGCATGTTTCCTGCTGTCAGCTGAACTCAGTTTTAACTAAAGTTTTGCCTTTTCCACAAGTTTCCATGTCCAATTTAATGCATCAACCCTTTTTCAGCAAAGGTAAAAAAAAAAAAAACTCAACCAAGTGTAGGAACATGATTTTACAGATTTTTCTAATCCTGCAGTGTGCATTGAGCGTTTTTAATGCAATGTTTTGTGTTAGCTGTTTTTTTGTGTTTTTTTTTTTTTGTTGTAATTTTGTGTTTTTTGTGTGTTTTGTATTTTTTTGTGTGTTTTTATCTGTGTTTATGTGTCTTTTGTATTTTTGGGGGGGTTTTGTGTTCAAAATGCTGATACAGATTTTTCTAATCTTGCAGTGTGCATTGAGCATTTTTAATGCAATGTTTTGTGTTAACTGTGTTTTTTGTCATTTTGTGTGTTTTTGTGTGTTTTTATCTGTTTTGTGTGTTTTTTGTGTGTATTGTTTGTGTTTTTATCTGTGTTTGTGTTTTTTGTATTTTTTTGTGTTTTTTCAGTGTTTTTATGTGTTTTTTGGATTTTTTTGTGTGTTTTTATGTGTTTTTTGTGTTTTGGATTTTTTTGTGTTTTTATCTGTGTTCATGTGTGTTTTTTGTAATTTTATGTGTGTTTTTTGTGTTTTGTATTTTTTGTGTTTTTATCTGTGTTTGTGTTTTTGGTATTTTTTTGTGTTTTTTCAGTGTTTTTATGTGTTTTTTGGATTTTTTTGTGTGTTTTTATGTGTTTTTTGTGTTTTGGATTTTTTTGTGTTTTTATCTGTGTTCATGTGTTTTTTTTGTAATTTTATGTGTGTTTTTTGTGTTTTGTATTTTTTGTGTTTTTATCTGTGTTTGTGTTTTTTGTATTTTTTTGTGTTTTTTCAGTGTTTTTATGTGTTTTTTGGATTTTTTTGTGTGTGTTTTATGTGTGTTTTTGTGTTTTGGATTTTTTTGTGTTTTTATCTGTGTTCATGTGTGTTTTTTGTAATTTTATGTGTGTGTTTTGTGTTTTGTATTTTTTTGTGTTTTTATCTGTGGTTTTTTGTGTTGATAAACAGGCAGAATGAAAGGGTTAAAAGAGGAACACAGGCTTTAAACACAGTCGGTCTGAGCAGAGTTTATATGAATGACTTTGACTCTGTGTCTGATGTGAACAGTGATCAGTGTGTGTGTTATATCTCTGTCTGCTGGTCTAGTGTGTGTGTCCTGCAGTCAGTCTGTTCATCTTTTATCTCTTCCTGACCCTCCCTCTCTCTCTCTCTCTCTCTCTCTCCATTCTGAGTCTCTCCACTTCTTCTGCCTTCTATTCCAGATGGACCTGCTCTTGAGCATTTTTAATGCAATGTTTTGTGTTAATTTTTTTGTGTTTTAAGAAATTTCTTTGTGTTTTTATCTTCGGTTTTTGTAACTTTTTTTTTTAATTTTGTGTGTTTTGTGTGTTTTTTTGTATTTTTTTGTGTTTTTTGTGTTTTTTGTGTTTTTTTATCTGTGTTTATGTTTGTTTTTGTAATTTTTGTGTTTTTTGTGTGTTTTTATCTGTGTTTATGTGTATTTTTTTGTTTTTTTTGTGTGTTTTTGTGTTTTTATCTGTGTTCATGTGTGTTTTTTGTAATTTTTGTGTTTTTTTGTGTGTTTTTATCTGTGTTTATGTGTTTTTTGTCATTTTTTTGTGTTTTTTGTGTGTTTTTGTGTTTTTATCTGTGTTCATGTGTGTTTTTTGTATTTTTTTGTGTGTTTTTATCTGCATTTATGTGTGATTTTTGTATTTTTTTGTGTGTTTTTATCTGCGTTTATGTGTGTTTTTTTGTAATTTTTTGTGTGTGTTTTAACTGTGTTTTTGAAAGGGTTAAAAGATGAACACAGGCTTTAAACACAGTCGATCTGAGCAGAGTTTATATGAATGACTTTGACACTGTGTCTGATGTGAACAGTGATCAAGTGTGTGTGTTATATCTGCTCTAGTGTGTGTGTTATATCTCCTCTTTGTCTGCTGGTCTAGTGTGTGTGTCCTGCAGTCAGTCTGTTCATCTTTTATCTCTTCCTGACCTCCTCTCTCTCTCTCTCTCTCTCTCTCTCTCTCTCTCTCTCCAGTTCTTCTATTCCAGATGGACCTGCTTCCATATCAGGCTGCTAATGAGGCAGCACTGTTCATTCTGTGGTTCTTTGAATGGGGGGCCAACCATTTAACCCTGCCCAGCGCTCCCCTCGACCCCCGTGTATTTTTAGGCTTCACCTCATTTCATGCTGAATAAACACCTTCGTCTGGCCGCCTCCAGGGCCGAGACACACGCCGTCCGATAGATTGAGCAAAAAATGAAAACATAAAGCGAAGCGTCGGGCTGCAGCCGGTCTGATGCTGCCGGCTGACAATAGTCCAGTAAAGAGTTACCTTTAGCCTTGTTTTTGGATGAGCACACACCAATCTTATAGTTTCTATTACACCTTAAATGTTTCATTTGTTACAGTGTTACACAGCAAAATCGAGAGGGTTAATTCAACTCAAAGAGTGTTCAATTTAACACTTTTTCTGAGTTTATTTATACACTACTGGTCAAAAGTTTTAGAACACACCAACTTTTCCAGGATTTAATTGAAAATTATGCAGTTTAATGTCTCAGTGTACTCTGAAATTAATGCACATTTGCAACATTTAATATTCTTTATTGAGCATGATAGTGTTTTGAAAGTAAAAATAAGATTCAAAATCACATTTTATGTTGGACTAAAGGACTAAAAAAAGACACAAAATGACAAAAAAGAGACACCAAAACACACAAAATGACAAAAAAAAGAAACAAAATGACCAAAGAAAGAAACAAAATGACCAAAAAAGACACAAAATGACTTACAAAGACATGAAAAGAATTCAAAAATGGACAAAATAGCCCAAGACTCCATAGAGTTAAGTTGTTAACCCATTTCTTGTTCCCTGAAAAAGGCCTACTTGTATAATTCTGAAATGTACATTATTTTCCAGTTTTGGTTAAGCTTACCTTTTTTTATTTACCTCTGGCAGTTCACCACTTACCTTTGGACCCTTTCAAGCTGTTCATTTGACTTGAACTGCTTGAATTTCAATAAAAAACTGGAAAAATTGGGGTGTTCTAAAAGTTTTGACCGGTAGTGTAGTTCTCATGGATTCTGAGTTAAAATTACACTTTGAAAAGTGTTAATATTTTAACTCTTTAATAGTGTTAAATATTTGTCACCCTTGGTGTTGTTTTATGACACCACATAAGTGCACTTTTAACTCCAAATTGTGTTATTCCTTTTCACTTTGAGTGTTATTTTTTATCATACATCTTGTTATTTTGACACGACGTGTAATTTCAACACTAAAATCGTGTTATTCCTTTACACTGTGAGTGTTTATAAATAAAAAAAAACAGTTGTGCAAAAAGAAACTGCAACTATGATAACAAGCTCCAGGTCTGAGGTAGTGCAAAAAATAAATAAATAGAATAAACAATAACAATTAGAACAATATTGTTTGGCTGTGTGTGTTGCTGTTTGGTTGCAGGTCGAAAATAACACTTTTCAGTCACCAACATTTATGTAAATTTATTAACTCTATACTTATGTATACTGACACTGTGTCAATTAACGTCGATACTTTTGAAAATGAGTATCGTATTCGGATACAACATTTTATTATCGATACTTTTTTGCAACCTGGTCTCACAGGAATCCGTGAAATAGCCACGGATTCGCTTAACTCTTAATCTGTGGAATAGCCACGGAATAACTCAAATTTCCGTGAAACTGACACGGATTTGGCTACAATGCAAGTTAATGACAGTCATATCCCGTGGCTATTCCAACATACAAAGTGATTATGTACATTCACTGAGTGAATATTTAGAAAATAAAATATATATTTCTGGCTAGAAATGTGATCAAAATCCATTTTTATGCAGAAACTAAGTCAAAATATTGATTTTTTCACTAAAAATGAGAGAACTGTCCGCCATGTTTTTTGTTCTGACTGCCGGGACCTTGAAAGTCACGTGACTTGGAACAAACCAATAGGAACAAATATCCATGGAATAGCCACGGGATATGACTGGCATTAGCTTGCATTGTAGCCAAATCCGTGTCAGTTTCACGGAAATTTGAGTGATTCCGTGGCTATTCCACGGATTTTGAGTTAAACGAATCCGTGGCTATTTCACGGATTCCTTTGAGACCAGGTTCCTTTTTTGATACTTTTGACAACCCTAATAGAGACTTTAACATCAATAAATCATCATTTTTTTTAGAGGAATCAATATAAACTGAGATCACTGTCGAGATTGACTGCAGTTAATTTTACATTTTCGCTCCATGCAGTGAGAGTAGGTGTGAAATCTGCTGGAGGACTTTAGAGCACAAAATAGACACAGCTTTGATTTTCAAATGAATGTAAAACTCTGTTTCATTTCCACTGTTATAATTGCATCATTTCGACTTTACATAAGCTTAGAATTGCATATTGATCGTTATGGAAAGCTGCTGCTGAGCGAGCTCCAACTCCTCTTCATAACAAATGGTGAGACTGAGAGTCCTTACAGACACAAAAGTAGATAAAAACTTCAGCTTGTTTTGTCAAACAATTAAAGAAAGATATATTTTCGCTGTTTACAACAAGCGTTCTATTGTATTTTGATATATACTTTGCCACAAAATGTAATTGTGGTGGATTGTTTGATGTAACACTAATTCCAACACATGATGACTGATGATTGTTTGTCTGTCTGTGGGCAGTGGAACAAGCTGTGAGCAGAACATTGACCAATTTGTTAGCAAACAGTTGCAATCTGATTCAAATTGAAATATTCCATCTAGGAGTTTGTTATCACTGGGTGAATCCCAAAGCATCTTTAATCACCATATATTATTCCTAATGTCTTATACGGTTCCCAGCAGTGGAGGAAACAGTATTCAGATCTCTTACTGAAGTAAAAGTACTAATACCACAAAGCCAACTTGTATTTTTTGGCCTAAAACAGTGATTTAAGTTGGTAAAACCTGGAAATATAAATGATTGACATTTAGGGCAATAATGTAAGTTAGCACAACAAAGGAAGCCAGTTGTCTGCTCAAAAACAAGTTGGTGAGTTGTTGTTACTTATATCTTTAAGTTGGGGTTCACAACAAGGGACAATAGTTCTGATAACTCTTATTTCTTTGTTGGGAAATTCTGTCATTAGCGAAAGCTAGCAGCTAACTGATGCTAGCGGCTAACTGACGCTAGCGGCTAACTGATGCTAGCGGCGCTGCTTGTTACAGCTACAAGAGTAGCCATTAGCGTATTAATGCTAACTCAAAATTGTGGTCACAACATTAGCTGACATTTCATAGCGGCGTTACAATCGTGCCAGAGAAATTCAGAGTTGAGCAAACTCAAAAACAAAACTTAAAATATTTAGTTTAATTGTCCAACTTAAAATTTTATCGAAGTTTGTTGCCTTGAAATTTTGAGTTCACCCAACTTTTCTTTTTTTTGCAGTGTACAGTAAAAGTCCTGCATTTAAAACTTACTGAAGTAAAAGTACAAAAGTATCGGCATCAAATTGTACTTAAGTAAAAAGTATCATAAGTAAAAGTACTCATTATGCAGAATCGACCCACTCACATTGTTTCATTTATTGTAAATATATTACTGAATTATAATTATTGATGCATTTTATGTAAGCAGCGTTTTATTTATTTTCTCGTCACTTAACAATAAACCAGGCAGCAACCTCCTGGTCTGAGCATGGAGGCAAACCAGAAAGTGACTTAAGCTGCATTCTACCGAAAATTCCAGCAGGGGGCGCTGACGGCGGCTGCAAAAAAAATCTGCCCATTCATTTCAGTGCAAAATGAAAAAACTTCTCACTTGATTCATTACCTCAACAATATGGTCTCAGTCGCTAGTAAAAAATCTTCTTCAAGATAATTTGCTGTCAATAGTTCTAATAATGGCCCCATTTAGAAGAAAATAGAAGATAAAGAATCGTATGATTTGGGGCGGGGCTACCTTTGATTGACAGGTCACTAACAAGGCGAGCCGTCACCAGGAGAGAAGCAGAACAATGCGTATCCACGGCAACGTGTCAATAAAGTTATATATAACGTTATATAGATAGAAAAGAGGACGTTTAGCGTTTTGGTCTCATAACTTTGACCCTTTCACTGTATTTTCACTTAATGACAGTTTATTTGAACGTTTTGTTCATTAAATGTCTTGTTCAGCGTTTGGTTGGACTAACAGACACTCCAAGGAGTCGCTGCTCAGTTTTCTGAGGTCAGAAAGATGCATTTTGTTTTTGTTTTTTTGCTAGCCAAAACTACCATCCCAGTTAATGCTCCAGCTAATGCTAACAGTAATTAGCAGCAGCTTCTCTCAGTCAGGTTGAGGTGTAGAGAGGCTGTAGTCAGTGATCAGATCCCTCGCGCTCTGCAACAGTCCAGATATGGTCTGCTTCCTGTATCGGAAACAAGATGGCGACGCAAGATGGCGACGAGTGTAACGATTCCAACGGGCCACAAACCAATGGGTGATGTCACCGTGACTACGTCCATTATTTATATACAGTCTATGCAATAAACTCAAATATGGGTCGTAATGAGCTGCTTTTACAAACTATGGTGTCATTTTATACTGGAGAACATTCTCTAACTAGCATATTTCATGAATATAAAATAGTGAATCATGAACATGTGAATCTTTAACATCTCTAACATCCATCGCAAATTAACTGAATTTTATATTTGGGACGACTCTAAAACTAGATTATTAAACATCAGTTGTTACAGAAAAGTAAAGTAATAATGTTATATATTCAGGGTTTTTTTTCTTCCACAAGCACTCATTGTGTCAATCTAGATGATTGCTCCTGTTTAATGGATGTAAAAGAGGAGTTGGATGTTATCACTGGGTGAATCCCAAGGCATCTGTGATTGTCAGTCTGGCACAAAATGAGTCCCTGTCCTAATTTATTTGACTTAATTTATCAACACGCTGCCTTTTCATTCACACGGGGGTTCACTCTATTAGCCATTGTACTGGTGTCTGCCTACACACTACTTTTAATGCTAATGCTTGCTGAGGTTTGACGAGACACCTCTACCGGCTACATTTCAGCACTGATCACAGAGTAAACCAAGAAAGGCAGGTCTAAGGCACGCTGTCAGGGCTGCAATCAAACAGGAAGACCGACAGGGATCAGACAGCCGGCTGTAATCAGTCTCCTACTCACTCTTTACTCCTCTCATTCCTTCTATCTCATTTTCTTTCTTCTTCCCTGAGCCTCCTCTCATCCCATTGCTGCTACCGATTAGCGTAGCAGCCAGAGCTGATGATATTTCGTTTGATGGTGAGCCGTAATGTTATCTTTGAAGGATTGCGAAATCCTTGGCTTTTCAAGAGGACAGAGTGAACATTTTCTAATGACAGTGTTTGTAACCTGTCTGTCTCTCCACCCCGCCACATAAAATGCAATCCTGAAATAGCAAGAGACCTGATAAGGGATGGGAATAACAAGAGTAAATGGCATCTTGGATATAACTAAATGTTTCCACCTTGCATTTCAGACTTTTTTCACCCAAATGGAAATTCAACAACACCACAGGAGGCATGAAAGACAGATATCTCAGTGTGATGACAGGAATAATTATTTACATGTTACTTTACACCCTGAGCTCACAGCCTCGTTTGACAATTTGCCAAGCAAAGGGAATAATAATGAATTGGGTTTGAAGAGCTTCCCGTCCTGTTAAAACAGCATGAGAACAGCTCATTATAAAGACATTCATGGTTTGTTCAACTAAATACAAATACAGGATGAAAAACCAATTAGCAATACCTTTAGTTTTATTTGCTCATGTATTCTGCCTTATGTGTAATCATTGGGTTTTCAGCAAGAAATGTTGCTGCTGAATTTCTAAAATGTGCTTCTAAAGACCATAATCACACCTATTGGAAGTCCATTCACCTCCATTATTTGGAAATGGGGACAGAAATCTAAGAAAGTATTTCTCATGGACTTTACAAATGAATCAAAAACTATCAGCATGGCTAGATGCCACTAGAGGTAAGTAAGAAAATATTATTTAATTATTTGGATGAACCATTGCGCAAGGTGATTTCATTTATTCAATGTACTCGGGACTCCCAAAGCACACTGGTCCCAAAGGATGGGCCAATCTAAGAGTGAATCACAGACCCCACATGATTTGGAGCTGCAGCACCTCAGGGAACCCTCCTGGAGACCTGGGACTTGCTGATAGGGCTCTGGTGGCCTTCACCCATTGGACCTTGTTGGGCAAAGTGCGACAGAACTAAATGGAGCCACTGCCCTGTTGGTGCACCATCTGCAGGCATTGGGGTTGGGTACCCAGGCAATGACTTTGGCGTGTCAACCCCTGGAATTGCAAACTGGTTTCTAGGAAAACCTCTCTAATGAGAAGAAATCTTATCTTCATTGGGAGGTGGTGTGTTACCAACTAGACATAGCTCGGTCCACCTCTACATATGACCCTGAGTCGAGAAACAAACTCTTGGAGAGGGTTAGGGTTAGGACTCTCCTTTTTTGGAGTTGGCCAGGGTGAGAGATACCTGGTGGGTTCTCCAAAGAAAACAAGATAGTTGCCTCTAGTAACTGAGCAGAAGACTGGTGTTGGTGCCAGTGCATTGAAGAGCAGTCCGGAGTATCCAGGTTTAAAGTCTCTGAATGGGGTCCTGGAAAGGATACCACTGAGGGACTCAATAGTTCTCTTGGGATGGCCTGCCTTATCTGAACCTAGGTGCTGATTGTTAATGGACTTCTGTTCTGGTCATGGATAAGTCATAACAAACAAAGGGTAGTTTTTTGAACAAAGGGTGATTCAAGTGGTAAAAAAGAAACAAAATGACCAAAAAAACACACAAAATGACTAAAAAAAGACACAAAGTGACCAAAAAAGACACAAAATGACAAAAAAACACAAAATGACAAAAAAAAGACATTAAATGACCAAAAAGACTAAAACACATTAACACATGAACACTTTAACACAGTGGAGACAGAGCTGACTTCCAAAAATGATTTGGCGACCCCCAGAAATCATCTCGCGTCCCCAATTGGGGTCAGGACCCCAAGTTTGAGAATAGCTGGTCTAGACTACCTTGCTTAGCCTGCTGCCACCTTCAAATTTAAGAGAGAGAGAGAGAGAGAGAGAGAGAGAGAGAGAGAGAGAGATTGTGCCTTTTGAGCCAATGGTCAACTTTTCATTTGAAACATCCATACAGGAAGTGTTGACATTACTTGAGAAATGACAGTACATGCAGTTTACAGCCCTGTTGTAGATGGTTATAGCCACTGTTCAATGTCAAGATGTTTGCAAACTCCACACTGAAACAATAAAAGCGTTTATGGTATTTTCTCTGTAATTTGTCATAGGAAGCAATGAAAGCTACGGCGGAAACTTTTCACCACAATAACATGGTTTCTTTTTTACAAAGGCACAATGTGCTTTTCTTGACTTCTGTCGTTATAAGCTTCACCAACGCTCTGAACATTTCAGGCCCTTGACTCTGGGTCTGCAGGCTACACAGCGACAGCTGGAGGTAATTCACTTTGCTTCATTTTGCTCGCTGTTAACGGCTCATGGGATGATAACGGCAGCGCGAACCCTTTAATCATATTCCTCTGCCTTCAAGAGAGATATTGCTTTTTCTCACAGTTTATTGAGCGAGTAGGGGAGGTGTGTGTGTGTGTGTGTGTGTGTGTGTGTGTGTGTGTGTGTGTGTGTGTGACAGAGTTAAAAGGCAGGAATGCCAGGGCCTGGTTGAGGGATGTGTGTGTTTGTCTTCATATAGTTGTGAGGACCAACCCATGGCAGAATACCAACATTGTGAGGACATTTGTAGTTGTGAGGACATTTTTTCCAGTCCTCACAAAGAAAATGCTAGGATAGCCTCTAAAGGCCTTAATTAATCATCTGTATGAATTTCAGGGAAGGTCCTAACAGAGATGGTAAACCCTGAAATGTGTGTGTTGGGCTAGGGGAAGTGGTGGTCCTCACAACTATTAAAGACATGTATGTAAGTGTATGTGTGTGTTTGTCTTCATATAGTTGTGAGGACCAACCCATGGCAGAATACCAACATTGTGAGGACATTTGTAGTTGTGAAGACATTTTTTCCAGTCCTCACAAAGAAAATGCTAGGATAGCCTCTAAAGGCCTTAATTAATCATCTGTATGAATTTCAGGGAAGGTCCTAACAGAGATGGAAAACCCTGAAATGTGTGTGTTGGGCTAGGGGAAGTGGTGGTCCTCACAACTACACAAAGACATGTATGTGTGTGTGTGTGTGTGTGTGTGTGTGTGGGGCTGCTAGGTGTCATGGGTGGCTGGGGGACATGTATCATCGATCCGCTACTCGGGGCTTCCTGTACACGAGGTGGCATTAAAATGATCCATGGCCTCTTTCCCCGGCTAATACCAGTGATATTGAGATATCAGAGCGCTGTTTTCTGTTCCTGGCAGCGGGGGGCAAACACCCACGCCAACACATCTTACACACACACAAGACAGGAGGAGAGAGTTCTTCCACAGGGGCTGAGGTGATAATCTAATAGGGACATTTGTTTTTGTCTCCCGCTTATTCCTCGCCCCTCTCCTCCTCTCTCCTCTTCAAGCTTCGAAACAAAAGCTTTCGTCTAGGGGGCCTGCTGCTGCTGCTGCTGCTGCTGCTGCCTCGCTGGCGTATAAATAACAGTCGCATGACAGCAAAACAAGTGTAACACACACCATCTGGCCCTGTGTCTGCCTCAGTCACTGAGATAGGCAGGAGTGGCAGATAGAGGCGGAGGAGGTTGGGGATTAGATGATCGGGATGGCATCTCCCCCTCGACTGAAGAGGGATGCCACATGGAAGCCAAAATAAACAAGGTTTTCTTTTTACAAAAATAGCACAAAAGTGTAATATCTTGTTTGAATACAGCGAAATATGACGAGTAGCATGTGTGGTGGAGGGTTTATCTAGAGGTACAGGATGAATTATCTGCCATATGTATAATCACCTCTGGCTACAAATC